>NC_056710.1:14856999-15156999 GCF_018831695.1 Puntigrus tetrazona | reverse complement strand
AAGTTTAAACAGAAAGCTTGCTCACAGCTGAAGCAGAAAGCCAAAGCCAAGTGTGGATCGAGACTGGTGAACTTGTTGTGTCACAGAGAAACCAATACAGCAAGCGCCATTACAGAACATCTGTCCCGAGAGCACAGTGGAAAAGAAGAACACACACACAGTAATAAAACGGGAGAGCACAGTGACACAGGTAAACATAATACATGCTAGATGTATATGGCAGGAATTTTGATTGCACTGATATTTAGATCACTTTAAGTTATTTTAGATTTTAGATTACAATTATTCTGTCTCAGCAGGCAGTGGGGCAGCACTCCACCAGGGATCAAATGGGAAGGGGACTATGATAAGAAGAGGCGCAAGGTCAAAGGCCATCCCGAGCTCCTCACTAATTCCAACCCGAACTCAGCAGATGCTATGCAATACAGCTGTGACCGATAGCAAGCTAGAAGCTACCGAGAAGGGCATCTCTCCTTCTGACAGCGACACAGGTGAGTTATGGGCCGAGAGAGATGCATCCCACCATGACGATCAGCGGATCCTCTCATACCCCTGCTCGACTGTCAAGCCATTAAAAAAAATTAACGACACCTCCTCAGGCATGCATTGGGCAAAACCCAAGCTGTAACGCTAGCCTGCGTCATGCTGTGTTTAGAATGCCACACCTACAGGGAAAAAAGAGATGCACTCCCTTTACCGCCCCAGTTCCGCTACGTTTTAGTCCACACTGCCTGCAAACACACTTCAGCAAGTGAACAAAGTGGAGATGAAATCATGGCGGTAATGAACGCTAATGTGAGCTATGCCTGCGGTCGAGCTAGGCGGTGTTGTCGCCGCTCTGTTAATTGCCCTGAAAGTTATCCTTTTCACATTTCACGAGCTTGCGAGAGTGTTGACGAGCGCCTTGTAAGTGACAAGTGTGTCAGCACTGTGTTGACACCCGACACTGCTGCCACCGTGCCATCTCCGCTCTATGCGAGACACATATCCCACAGACGGCATCTGCCAATACGTATCTGTGACACCCAAGCATCCGAGCATGACTTTGTGTGCGTACTTTACAGTTTGAAAGATTTGTAATCACAAAGGTATTTGTATATTTTTAAAAGAAATTAAAATTTAAGTAATCAAAAATACAGTACTAAGTACAAAATTATTTAAAAACAGTGCCAGAGAAAGCATCTTTAACTGAATATCTTAATAAACTGACAGCTAGAATGCATAAGGTTTCAATAGCTGTATCTATTCACGTTACAAACTTGAATATCAAAATCATCACCTCTGGGGAAATGGGTGAAGTTGTAGGCCTAGGGGAAACAATGATATTTTAAGATCATTTATAAGCTGTCATAGTGTATGTATTACCTTTTTTTATAAGTTTTTTTATTATTATTATATTTTATGTATTTTCTTACATTTTTGTCATAGTTGTATTTGATTCAATTTTAGTTTTAAGCAATTTTTGCACTTTAAATTATTTGAATACTTTAATTGCCAAGTTTGTTTTAAGGGTAAGGGGTAAGTAGGGTATTAGTTTTAAAGAATGTCAATTTCAGTGTTTCCATTTAGCAGTTTATGTCCAATGTTCTTCTGAAATTTTAAAGAACCAAATGAAGTTGAAATAGAAATGTAATCAGTTGCCATTTTTGCTTATACTTGGGGAATTGAAATATAAATTTCTTTCAAAAACATAATTTTTTAGTGACTCCAGACCTGTGAAACGTCATGTATGTGTGGCTGTAAACAGGAATCTGACACTTGTGGGAAGCAAAGGTCTGGTGGTCAAACCTGTCAGTGACTAGACTTCTCTAACCGCCACAGTTCCTGTGAACGTTGACAGTCACAGCCACATTTGGCACCCATTTCATGAACTTTGCTAAATATCGAATAAATCATACAGTGAGAGAAATCGTCAGGCTGCGTTCACCATGACCGATTCAGATGCCCGCTGTGAACTGTAGTCCAGTCAAGATGTCAATGCATTCAATCGATCTATCATTTTCACAGAGGAGGAAGATGACGGCATCTATGACAGCGAGGAAGGGGCAGAGGGCATCAAGAATCTATCATCTAAAGAGCAACTGTCTGGAGTCGGCCGTCCTTCACAGTGCTCCATCGTGAAGCTAGAGGCCAATCAGAAAGCCAAGAACAAAACGGAAAGACAAGCATTTGGTAAATGTTACATCCTTATATAATTAGACAGCAGAGATTGACAGATATCACCTTAGTTTGCAAACACTCATTTTTCACTGTCACACTTAACGTTTTTGTTTTTTTGTGTTCCCTTCAGGATCTATGAACGTGACCATCGCTAAGGAAGAGGTGAAGAGAAGGAAGGCCCCCTGTAGGCCGGCCCTAGTCAGTGCTGACCATAACCACTCAGAACTGGAGGAAGAGAGGAGATTGACTGGCCCCAAGTGGAGAGAGGGGTCAAGGGAGAACACCTTTGACCACACTAGGGTTCTCAAGACATCACCTACTCCACGAGAAAAGACCACCAGGAAGAGTGCTGTGCTTCTTGGAAAGGTATATCTATGTTTTGTAGCAATGTTACAGCTACAACTAAGGTTCTATGGAGGTCTAACTGTGCTAACATGTTCCCTGTGGATCTTTCAGAGGAAAAGCTGTTGGTTAGAAGCACTGTCGTCTCAGTATGATGATATTACTTGGAGCAGACGAATCAGAAACAAGCAGGTATGCAATGGCTCCCATGCTTGCTTTCAATGAAAAGTGTATGACCAGTTAAAAGTTATGCTGGTTAGGATAAGCTAGTTAAAGGGTTAGAATGATTGAGTAAATTATGTTATTTTTGTTTTCTTTGCACAAAAAAAAGTCACTGATATCACATGGACTGTTTTAATGATGTATTTACTACATTTCTGGACCTTGATCACTTCAGTTGTGTTGCTGCCTGTAAAGAGCCAGATAGCTCTCTGATCTCATCAAAAATATCATAATTTGTGCCGTGAAGGTGAATTAGGGTTTGGAACAACATGAGGTTGAACAGTTAATGACAAAATTTTGATTTTGAAAATATTTAGATTTTGAAATATTTACTAGTGAACAGCAATGAAAGGTATATTTGAGCTTATACTGAAAGTTAGTGAGATCTAGTGAAGTTGCAGCGCCACATAGCGAATTACCCCCTAGTGGCCTAGATCTATCTGCCTTGCCCTCTTGGCGCCCATAAAAAGTCATCCCTCCGAGAAGGATTATGCAATCTCGCGTGGTTTGTCCTGTCAGGGGCTCTCGTAAATCTGCTCACAATAAAGATAAGATGGGATCCGCCTGCTAATTCACAGGCTGAATCATGCATTGTCTAAATAAAACAGTCAATAGTTTTGAAAGGATTTACACCATAGGCGTCAAGGCTGTCACCGTCGGCCCTTTGTGAGGTCATCAGTGAGGCATGCGAGGGGACTTTGCCTGCCTAATCAGCAGCCGGGGAAAATTCCCACTCCGCTCAAAGAGCACGATAGAGAACAAAGACACGCATCATTCTTCACCTGGGCCTCACCCTAGAGACACACTTGTAAAATGAAAACCGAACAGCATCACCCCAAGTGACGAAACCTCCATCACGTTAATATATGACATCTTTTTTGAGCAATGTTAAGTACCGAGGGCTGTGCACAAGAATGGACCTGTTAAGGTGTGAGAGGTTATGATATATTTGGATGGGAGTTTGAATGAATGTTGGAGCCCTGTATCACTCTCTCCGGGGCCGTTACAAGTGTGTGTGTGTTAGAGAGAGGGACTCACCGACTCACTCGCCGTTTCGTGACTGTTAGCAGGCTAAGGGGCGAGCAGTCAGTCGTTTGCTGGAGAGCTTTGCTGCCGATGAGGGATTTCGTATCGATGATGACAGCAGCTTTTCAGAGGGAGAGGAGGAAGAAGAGGAGGAGGAGGAACCAGAGCCAATGGGCAGTGCACTACCGGGTAAGATATACACAATCGGACATGCATAATGCTGTTACATTTACATAAAACTGAATTCATGTCGAGACAGGATATGCATGTGGTAAACGTGGAATGCCCTCTTACTTTAATCTGTCTTTGTCACAAACAGCCCTGCCCAACTGCATTCTTACCAAAGAAATCCTGAGGGACGGGCTGAAAGTGTTAATCTCAAAAGAGGATGAGTTACTGTATGCTGCCTACGTACATACACTGGACCTACCTGATATGTAAGACAATCTCCCTCTATTTACAATAAGATGGATGGGTGGATGGATGGATGAATAAATAGAGATATTGATGGATGAATGGGTAATGGAGGGATGGATAGATGGAAAGATGAATGGATGAGTGGAAGAATGGAGATATAAATACAGAGATGGATTGAACATTGGATAGATAGATAGATAGATAGATAGATAGATAGATAGATAGATAGATAGATAGATAGATAGATAGATAGAGATATAAAAATATATATAGATTGAAAATTGGATGGATGGAATGATAAAAGCGTGGATGGATGAACGGATGTATTGATTTACATTCAGAATTTCAAATAATGAAAAAATCTTTATTTCTGTCTCTTCAGCTATAGCGTTGTTGTTGAAGGAGAGCGCAGAAACAGGCAGAGGATCTACTCTCTTGAGCAGCTGCTTCAGGAAGCGGTGAGACACTTTAAAAAGCTTCTTCAGGGGACTCGTTCCCCTAAAGACCTCCTCCATCTTCCCATACAGGCCTTGGGCTGAACCAGCCCTCTAGGCCACCCTCACAGGCTCTCACAGACCCCTTGTTCTCCCCCAAGAGCCCCATCAGCTCAAGGCTGGATCCAGCCCAGCTCTGTGACTCTCTGCTAAAGCAGTTAAGAACATAGCATCTGGGGTTGTGTGAGTGTGTGTGCACCGATAGGCAGTTACTTAACCATGAAGCATGTAAACTGCTATGATCAGTGTTTGAAGGACTCTGGTTCAACTTTAGGCATTCCTTCACATGTGCGTCTTTTATTGCTTATTTTTTTTATCTCATTGAGCATCATATTCATCTGTAAAGGAACATTCAGCATCTGGTTGTGATAGAGAATGTAGACAACCAAAGGAACTCGCTAATATAGCTTTTTTTTTAGGCAGTACCCTTCGTTAGCTGTTTCTAATGCAGTCCAGCAGTCCATTAGATTTGTGCATATATACAGTTTCACGTTGTGACTGTATATGACTGTTCCTTATTAGTTCTGCGTGGCCCCCCAGGAGGATGTACAGAGAAGCATGTTTTATCCCTTTTTTATTTATTTATCTTCTTATTTAGGAACATCTTTGGGGCTGAACTGCGGGTTGCACTTACACGCATAGTTTATCTAAGCCGACGGGGAAAAAGGGAGCTGATTACACACCGTAAACCAACAGCTCTTTGTCGGCATGCATTCATTTGAATACATTACATGCGTTACTTCTCTCATTCATCTCTCTCAGTATCATAGGCTGAAAAAAAACTGTCTCGCTGCCTAGGGACCGCCTATCGCAAGCTTTACCCACCCGTTCCCAGTTTCCCTCAAAGACGTATTAATGAGCATGCTCTGTGCAACTCTCAAATTCAGTACAGTACACAAAACATCTGAAGATATCTCTTCTTGATACAATCCACAAGCTGCAACACAAAAAGCTCTTGATTGTTCACAAAATGCAAAACAAAGAGAGGAGGTTGTCATTTGTGGCAGTGTTGGATGCAACTGTGCATAGTAGTGGGAGAGATAAAGCTGGAAGGACAGAAAGAACGAAAGAGCTAACACTGTATTCTTATTGAAGGCTAACAGAGTAAAAGCTTTGACATTGAACGCTACACTCTACTCCAACAAATTGGACTCGCCCATAAGCCTGCAGCATTGTTCCTATGTGTATGTTTGTGTATCAGCATTACTAGATCTAATGTGGAATTACAAAGCCAGCACAGCTCAGGTTTACATAAACTTGAAGTCAACATGAAATCAAATTTCACCTTTTTTTTCGCAATTTCAAATAAATTTTGTCTTGTCAATTTTGGTGGGTAAATCCCATTTGTCTTCCTGATCCATTACCAATAGCAATTTTTTTTAGATGAATATCGACTTTGAAGGGACTGTACACACAAAAATCCGAAAGGAAACTCATCTCATCTTCAACTGAAAAATCTTATTGTTTTAATCCTGCATGCAGATTTTTTTTTCTGCAAAAAGAAGATACTTTGAGGAATGACATTAATCATTTTTGGTTTCCATTGACTTTCATTATATTTTTTGTCCATACACTGGAAATTGATGGAATACTGTTTGGTGGTTATCAGTATTCATTAAAATATGTTTTATCTTCTGCAGAAGAAAGTTTAAAATGACTTGAGAGTGAGTAAATATAATTTGTAATTTCTCATATAAGAAGTTTCTTTTCTGTATTAGTTACCATTTTTTCATTTTTCATTTTAATTTTTTCTGTATTCAAATATTGGTCTGCCATTGGTCAAATAAACATATAGTCCAAACATATGCCATTGGTTGAATCAGTATTTGGACGAGATAGCACGCTCTAACAAATAGCAGTGTTTTGATAGAGGCTACAATTGTTTTATATTGTTTATACTTCTGGGGGGACTTTCCTTAATGGAAACACTGCTAGCCACTAGCATTAGCCTCAGTGCAGTGATATCTCCTATTTTTTTCCTGTGCTGCTTTCAAGACATCTTATCAGTTGTTTGCTTCCAACACCACTACCTGCAAATCCCAGCTAAAAAGTTCCCAGCTCGTCGTTTGCTCTGTCTGTCAGAAAAGCTGTATCTGCAGCAGACCCGTTTGAACTGGGCCTGAAAGAGCCCTCAGTGCATGTGCTCTGTGTAGTGGGAGGGGAGCTGGCAGCCGCACAATAAAGTCATCGATTTAGGCCTTTTTCACCTCTCTGCTCTTTTATCCCATTATTTCAAAGCAGACACCCTATTCAGCGCTGCTGATTTGCTCTCTTTCTGGTTCAGTATTAGAAAGTGTCTATGGGAACAAAATCAAACAACAGCGTCTCTTGAAAAAGGTATACCCATGGTTATAATTGCATTAAGGGGAGGGCCTCAAAGATATCTATGCTTTTGCAAAGTGGACGTGTCTCATGTTCTTCATGTGTGCCTTTTAACTAAATCAACTTGTTATGCTTGATAAGCTGCCTGTCTGCGAGATATGTAGGTTAATTTTTAAATTCATCCATGTGTTTCAGGTTTTAGATGTGCAGCCTGAGACGGTGGAAATTCTGACAGCTGGAACAAGAGTGTGTGCTTACTGGAGCGAACGTTCCCGCTGTCTGTATCCTGGATATGTCCGTAAAGGTGAGATCATTCTCACATGTGCAAGCACACAAACTCAGTCTACACTCAAATGCTATTTAGATATCCATTCTTTTTTTTGCTATTTCTTGATATATAAGGATTAGAAAGTCAACATCATATTTTAAATCCTCATCTAAAACAGTACCAAATATATAATAACATTTTTAGCATTATTACTAATCATTTATGTTTTTGGATTCAGACCTGTATGTTTGTGATTTCCACAGGAGGTCCAGGTGAGGAACAGAAGGAAGGCTGCATCATGGTAGAGTTTGACGATGGAGACCGGGGATGGATTTCTCTTTCGAACATTCGCCTGCTTCCGCCAGGCTACCAAATCCACTGTACGTTTTTTGCACATAAACATATTTCATCTCCAGTATAAACAAAGAGTCTTGTGTTTAGCAATTCTAGACAATGTGCCAAGTTTCCATGCTTGTCATTAAGCCTGTGGCATTGTTGATGGTCTGCAGGTGCAGAGCCATCACCAGCCCACCTGCTCTCACCTAGCTACCGCAGAAGGAAGACCTCCACTCACGAGAAGATGACTCAACAGGCTGATGTGTCTTCAGAATGTTCCATTAACGCAGAGCCCAGGAAGAATGTTGTGAAAGCCAAGCCAGGTGCGGGATGACAGCTGCATCATCCACATTCTTACTGTGTCCTGAATTCCACATTGGTTGAATTTAAAACTATTTTTGGTTATGTGTTTCAAACTGATGCTTTTTGCATTCTAAGATTAAAATCTCTCATAATTCACATATATCCCTAAGGTGTTACGTTTAACCTACAATGAAAGGGATAAAACATGTTGTTTCAAAGGCATTTTAAGAAGTATCTATCAAACAAGATTCCACAACATGTTTTTGTGATTTAGTGTTTTAAACACTAATCACAAGAACTGTCAGAGAAACTTGCTAGGTAGATGTTTCTCAACCTGTTTGTCCCTAAGGACACGCTTCACTACTTTTCTTGGTTCCTGTTCCTGGAACTGACATTCCCACAGAATGATTTATTTAATGTTTGTCAAGAGCCCTAAAAGTCTTATCAGATGTAAGGTTGGATAATCTGTGTAAGCGCAAGAGAAAAAAGCATTTTCGCTCATTACTTTTAATCACACTGTGCAATTAACACATCAGCGTTGATGAGATCAGTGTTTTGTTGACCAATGGAATGAGACGTATTTGACTGAACAAATGGATGAGAGAAACTGGTGTCAAGGTTGAATGCTACTTAACTAAAGAGTCTATCCTAAAGCCCTGTACTACCAGTCCAGCAGCTCTAACTCATTAGATGTTATCTGCAAAAATACAACAACGTCAGATGTTCCACTGTCAGGCATATCTGTTTGTATCTGTTTTAAGGGGGTACAGGTAATATGGTAGTAACAGAGCTTGGAAAATGCAAATAAGTGAGCACTGATGGAACGGTTGTTTTCCTACATCCCCATAGCAATGCCTTTGTTTGTCTCCCTCAACAGGAAGGCCCAAATCCATCAATGCATCATCAAAGAGCTGTGCATCGGAGAACGTGACTGAAACTGTTTCCCCTCTTCTTGGCTGGCCGGTTGCTGCCATGTCCAGGAGGAAACCCTCCATGGATTTGTTCCAGTTTAACGGGCTAACAAAGAAAGCTCTAAGGGGAAAGGAGTCAGACATGTTCCCTTTACTTAGCTCCACCATGACCACGCCAGCCAAAGGCATCTTCAGCACTTCCTTTGAGGTGGACTCCTTTAGCAGCATTGCGAATGGTAGTACTTCCTTTGGAAATCAGCAGTTGGCAACAGGTCTGCCTCTTGGTCACAAAGGCGTCCCTGGTTTACGGGGTAGAAAGTCAGGAGACAGGAAGGAATTTCTGGTCAAACTGGACCATGAAGGGGTAACATCCCCCAAGACTAAGAACGGAAAAGCATTGTTACTTCTTGGAAACCCAGAGGTACAAAGAAGTGGACGGATGGAAAAGGGCTTTGGAGCCAAAGGAATAGGAGAACTGACCTCAACAATGGGCTACTCCCAGTCAGTTCTTCTAGTCAAAGATGCCAAAAGGAACAGTTGCCATCTTCTCAAAAGTTCCTCAGAAATGCGTAAGCACCCTCAGGGTCTCGGGCTTAGTGAATATGCAGATTATGGGCCAAACTGCCACAGTGACTGCCTAAGCTCCTATTCAGATATGGATGAAGATGAAGATGAGGAAGAAGATGCTAGAAGGGCGGCATTGCGCACCTCTGGACGCTTTCTGTCTCGTCTTTCTGTTTCGTCGTCATCCTCAGGGTCCTCTAGCGCGTCTAGTTCAGGCTCACTGTCCAGCTCTAGCATTTGTTCATCTGACAATGACTCGTCCTATAGTTCGGATGAAGAAGAAGCATCACGTCTTCTACTTCAGGGTTGCCTTTCTTCTCATCATACATTGCTTCAACAACAGCAGCATCCTGAACCTCCCGCCGCCCCACCACGGCACACTTTTGGAGCCAAAACTATGACTATCTCTAATTCAAAGACTGCAGTCAATAGTAGTACAGGAAAACCTCAGAGGAGAAAAGAGATTGCCAATTCCTCTGTAGTACAGTCCAAATCTTCCAAAGACTTCCTTAAAAAACAGAAGATACCATCAGAGGGTTCACCTAACTCATCCTCTTTTATGCCAGGACGGCAACTGTGGAGGTGGTCTGGGAACCCCACTCAGGTAATTTCCTGTCCTGATTTTTCTGTTTTAACACAAATCCAAAACGGATGGTTTTAGTTTCTGAAAGACTCCCTTAAACTTGACTTTCTTGTCATCAGAGACGGGGTTTGAAAGGAAAAGCTCGAAAGCTCTTCTACAAGGCCATTGTTCGGGGGAAAGACACTGTCCAAGTTGGCGACTGTGCGGTTTTCCTCTCGGCTGGCCGGCCCCATCTCCCCTTCATTGGTCGCATTGAGAGTCTTTGGGAATCCTGGTCCAGCAACATGGTGGTCAAAGTTAAGTGGTTCTACCACCCTGAAGAGACCAAGCTTGGAAAAAGGCACCGGGATGGGAAGGTACAGTAGTCACCAAAGGTCTACATTGGTTTTGATTGACTTCAGGTAGATATTTCATAACCTAACCTTTCTTTTCTCTTCATAGCATGCCTTGTACCAAAGTTCCCATGAGGATGAAAATGACGTCCAAACCATCTCCCATAAGTGCCAGGTGGTAAGCCGAGCTGAATATGAGCGCCTGAGCCGTATCAGAAAACCGAACAGCAACAGTCAAGATCTTTACTATCTGGCTGGAACCTACGATCCAACCAGTGGCCAACTGGTGACAGCTGAGGGAGAGTCGATCATCTGCTAACATTAGAAAAATGCTGAAAGCACTACTGAAATCATGATATACAAGAAATGGCTGATAATCAGGCCAGTCTTACAAAACTAGCATGATGTGGAAAGTGGGTGTAGCCCACAAACATGGGTTTCTGCAGCCACTTTCTTCTCTACTCTTGGAGTAACAGTTTATTATTGAACGTATTATGGGGAGGACAACTTGTGGTGATCGCTGTGTGAAGGTCATCTTTTATATCTTTTAGTGAAAAAGGCACTGGACTCGTTCAGAGTAGGATATTTAGACTGACCAACATGAATTGGAGCTGAAAACGCTGACTATGTTTTTGGATTTGTGGAAAGTTCTTTAAGAAAGATCTTCACTGGTTAAGCACGTCAAACTGATGTCCCCAGGACTTTTTGATATCCCAGCAGGACCAAATACACTGTTACTTTAAGCTGTGGTATGATCTGATTGTTTGTGTGTTTGCGTGAGAGGAGATGTGAATGAGAGGGTAATTTTTTGTTGTATGCAAATATGTGAACAACCACGTTTGTATGTAGAGATCAGCCACAAAAAAAGACAAACAAAAGAAACAGGAATGGGTGTTAACCTGGAGATTAGAGGCCTAACTGGTGTTTTAAACTGAATGATGCTCTCATATGTGTACAGTCTAATGACCTCTTTTGACAATACCAGGGATTTTTTTATTGTTCTTTTCTCGTTTGTTTTGGCGCTAATGTCAATATATTAATAAGTTGGTTAATGAGCAAACAAAAAACAAACACAGACAAAAAACAAAAGGAATGATTTTTCCAGTCAAGCCATACACTTCTGTACCTCTTGCGTATCTTCTCATTCAGGTGTATAGTTGTACAATTGATTTATTTGATGTGTGTAAATATATAAATATATATTAAAAACTACAAACTGTAAATATAATATAAATGAAGAGAGAACTCTATTCCTCTTTATTGCTCTTGATTGTGTTATTTTTTTAAAATGAAATAACTGTTCTGATTGGAAGGTTTGTTTTTGGGGACAGACATGATTTGGGAGACCTTAGTTACTGAATACCCTCTTCACTGTTGTATAGGAGGGAAGGGAGGGTTGGGAGACGTTCTGCTCACGGAGCAAACACTAGAACCGACACAATGCAGTCCAGTCAGAGGAAACAGGCTGTCTGTGTTCACTCTTTCATCTTTTCTTTTGGAGTTTGATTTTGGCTTTGAAAGAATGGTTTGTTTTTTATTGCATTTCATCGTCTTTGTGTGATCTAATTGGTAACAATTTGCGCAAAAAGCTAACACTCCGTAGTTAAAAGTCCCAGGTCCGTAGAGCACATGTGGAGGTGGTTTTACCGTCCGGAAATTCATTTTAAATACTGACTGAAGGAATCTGGCCTCCAAAATATCAAACCAAAGTATGTCCTTGGAATTACTATACTTCCAGCTGCAATAAATATGTAGACTGAATCATAAACAAGGGGCACTTGCAATGTTTTTGCCTGATGTACTTTAGATGAATGACAACTACGTTTGCAGATAACTTTTTAAATGCGTTTGTGTTTGAAAACAGCTGAAATAATATTCTTACGATATTTCAGCAATGTTGTAGCAAAGTGTGGGCCAAGGATTTTATGTCTGCAAGGAGTGGGTATGGAAATGCAAAGCGTGAACAGACGCTTCCAGCACTTGAAGCCTCCTGCTGTCCTGTGTCACGTGATCATGAAGGACAATCATAACCTGTTAGTGAGGGCAGTTTAAAACAGATTTAATCTAAAATATTGCCTCTTGTCACTTTTTCTTCCTGCTTTGCCAAAAATTGTTCTGTTTGTTTTTTTTTTTGTTTTTTTCTCCATTGTCAACGTTGTACTCTTATTTGTTTAATATGCAAGCCTGTACAGATTGTTCCGTGTTGGAATTGTGAAAAAGGACAGATATGCCTTTCAATCCTAAAGGATGACTTACTTTTTTAAGGACATTGTTGCTGTTACACTGCAAAAGCTAAAGCTTTAAGAAATCTGATGTGAAAATAAATGTAATGTCACTTTCTGGGTCTATAAAAAAAAGTAAAATGGTATTTTTGTAAACAAACACTGGATTCAACGCTTGATATGGTAGCACTGGCACCACCAGCGTGCCAGGAAGTTGGCCAAGCCTCAAAGGAAATAGAATCATTGTGTAACCTGAATTTGAGACCCACTTGGAACTGATTTTTACAGTGGATGTTCTTTTTGACCTTGTGGGGAATATAAATCTAAGATATTTCCACTGTTAAAACATGTTATTTATCTTAATTTTATTGCATTCGTGTTGCATTTAATTAAAAAAAATCTAAATTACCATGCCTTGTTGTACTTTGTTTGGTGGATGTATGTTGAAAGCAACAATGTACTGAAATGTATGTGCATATTATAAACTGTCTTTGCACCTTAACCCGATTAACTGTCTGCAAACAGCAAATAATGTTAAAATATTATATTTGAAAAAAATTGGTCCAGAGTATCGACTGATCTGCTGTTGTTTGGTTTGATCTCAGCAGTTTTGCAGCAAAGAGCAGACATGCAGGTCATTTTCCTCCAGTACCTATTTGAGAATGGACAGATAAAGAGAGAGAGATGTGGAGGAGAAATGGATGATATAAAAATATATAAATATAAAGTCTGCAAACAATGGCACGCTACAAATATGACAGGTAATTCTGCAGGTAATAAAAAAGATTGAATACTAAAACAGATTAAACCTGGGTAAAAGTCAGGCATATGTCATATGTCACCTTAAAATCAACAGAAAGACAAAATATTTTGTATAAAATTCATGCTTATTTAAAATGTATTCACATTGCAACTTTTTGATGAACATTGCACAATAATCATGATAAATACACATAATTATATTTCATGAAAACAATCTAGTTTTTGTTGGAAAAAATTATTTGCACTTACAGTATTTTTGTCAATTCACTCATCTACACTAGATATGAAGGCTCTTTGTAGCACCTTAGGAACAGAAAAAAATAATTTTTGACTTCGCCTTATGGTTTTCTGGAGATTAAAAAAAGTTTTGATGTTGCATTAGGCTATACGTTCTTCAGTTCAGCGTGTTGGTTCCGGAAAAATTAAGCCTTTCTGGTTTCTTTGAAGCACCAAAGATGGCTTTCAAAAGAACCACTTAAAAAGTCTTCATATGCATCACGCAGTAAAGCTATTTTGTACACAGTGAGTAATGTAAAAGTATGATGCCCCCCTTCACAATGCAGGAAAAAGATGGTTTGTGCACAAAGCTAAAAATGCAACCTACGTCCTGTGTGTGATTTATGTTCTTGATAACTCCTTATTTTTGGAAAGGGGCTTTTTCTTAAGCAAAACAATGAAAACAAGTCCTTCTGATGAAGCTTCTTGGAGACACCAGTACATTAATATTCAAAACACAGCAGGGACACTTCTGCAATGTTTTTTTTTTCTACCGTTTCATGTCTAATTGTGTTTCCTCAAAGTTATCTTATGTGTTAAGTCAGAAAAAAGAAAGAAAGCAAAAAATAAAATAAAATAAAATAAAAAAGCATACCTAATTTTAACATTTTAGACTTTATAAACTACCTGTCAAAAGTTTGGAATAGTTAAGTGTTTTATGTTGTTAAAAAGGTCTCTTATACTCATCAAGGCTACATTTATTTGGTAAATCAGTTCTCCTGACCCTTCCAATAATAATTTATAATTGATGTAGGAAAAGCTTTTGTAGAATCAGCAGGGGTATTTTTTCAGTAACTATCTCTTTACCTCGGTGTAAGAGAAAGGTTTGAGATGCTTGTGACTACTTTAGTACTGGAGGGAGAGGCTGACCCGAAGAACCGAAGTTAATGAGCGCACATCAGTCAAATCCAGAGCCGGAGGCCCGTTCATGCATCAGACGCATGTGACCACTGAGGGAGGATTTTTTCAGCAGTGTGTTCACTATAAATTTACAGTATCTTTTGGGCAGCATTCCAGGATTCAATCATGTTTAGCTCGCTGACACGAATACCGACACAAATAAACAAATATCCTGTTTTTGCTAGCTGTATCAGACCATAGCCGGCTACTCCGGCAACTCGCTGAACCTGAAACTTAAAAACCTGAAAGAGCAGAAGCCAGACCGTGTCAATGCCACAGTGTGTTTTTGTGAGAGAAGGCAAATATCTACACCTCATAAATGTCCTGCCCTCGGCATGACCTCTTCTGGCCCGCCTGCTGAGTGGCTCTCAGGAGGACGAGAGGAGAGTGTGTGGAGCGGGATGGGCTAGGGTGGGGGTTTGGCATTCTGAATGAGGTGCTGGTGGGGAGACGGAGAGCGCACATAGACCCCTCCTATGGTGGGGTTGGTTTGAAGGTCCGAGAGCTCATCCATCATGCAGTGTCATGCTGCTCTGGGGTCCCAAACCTGTCGGTGTGTGAAAGGCCTGAGCAGAGAGCAGACACATACATGGAGATGTGTGTGAGAGAGACGGTCTCTAACCTGATACTCCTACAGCAGTACAAATACACCATGATTTGCCATGCCAGTAAAGCATACTAAAGCACTGAGAAAGAAGAAAGAGTGCTGAACAATGAAAAACTCTCCTTTTAAAGCGAATCAAGGACTGTTACGTATTAGCGGCACGGCCTGTGTCTGGACAATAAAATAGATTTAAAAAGAAACCAAAAACCTTCCACTGAAAGAGGGACGCATTATAGCTAAATAAGACTACCCTTTTTGTTTTCTTACATTATATATTGCATTATTTTTTATAGTGTATAACATACAAATATGGGCTAATTGATGAGCCAATAAAGCACATAAAACATCGATATAAAAGCAGTGACATAAAAAGTTACCAGTAATAGAAAAAAATACATATAATTCCGCGTCCTGTTCTCAAATTTGATTGGCCGAGCAGCCTTTTATTTATTTATTTATTTTTTTGCGAACAAAAGCAGGAACTTGTATTTTTTATATCTGCAGCGATTTCTGTCCCCAGTAAAAAAGGATGCGCAATAAAGACAACTATAAAGATAGACGCTCACGCATCTGCAGCTTTAAATGATCGAGCGCGTGAGAACAGGACGGATTTTGATTGGCTGTCGATGTTTATATCGTTCTTCAGCAGGAAAAAAAAAATCGCCTCTGAGCAAGTATAGGTACCAAATTAGGGCGTTTTTACACCATGCTACCTGATTGGCGGATATCATAGCGAGGGTAGGTTTAGGGGTAGGGTCAGGTCAAGGGGGATCATTTTGATTGTATGGTTAAGAAACGCCCACTTTTGCTCTGCAGAGACCTCAATCTCTCTCTGAGCAGGTGATAAATCCGCTCCAAGCATAAATTCCAAGCCGAAATTTAATCTGTGCGTTGTTTGGCGACTATCAGAGTGTGTAACTTTGGCCCAATATGGGACTTTTAATGTTCAAGAGGAAAGTACACAAACTAACTGGCCTCTTCAGGGACGTAAGTTACAACATATCAGTTTCTTGGTTAAAGGATTCTTGTATAAAAGCATTGACACCGTCACATTTGTGTTGTGGCCTTGAATATCTGAATTTGTGTATCGGAACATACCGTTCTCAAGTTCGGAGTCAGTAGATTTTTTTGCATTAATATTTTTGCTTGGTAAGGACGCATTAAATTAAATCAGAAGTTACAGCAAAGACATTATAATGATTTTTTTTTTTTTTTTTTTTTTTAAAAAGCTAATTTAAATGGTTTGTTAAAGAATTCTGAAATAGTGGATCACGGTTTCCATGAAAAATATTGAAACATTGAAAATAGTAAAAAAAATGTTTCTCTACAAATCATTGTATTACAATATTTTCTGAAGGATCATATGACACTGAACACTGGAAGTCTGCCTTACTGTCATAAGAATATGGTGCTGTTTAAAGTAGGCCTGTATTAAATGCAAAACAGTTAGTTTAAATTGTTACGGTATTTCACAATATTACAGGTGTTACTTTTATTTTTGAGCGAAGAAAGAAGACGTTGTGTAAATCAGACTGATAATTTTGAGTAGTCATGTTTGAAAGCTGCCACGTTAACAAGAATGGCTTGTTTGCTTTGCTTTGATAAAATATACTGCTTAATTTTGTTGCAATTCAGATAAGTGCAGATACTAGGCAGATAAATAACAGTAGTCAAGCTAACATACAAAAAAGCTGACTCTGAGACAGTAAATGAGATTTATGTACAAATTATACCATCAGGCTCCTGTAATCAGAGTTTCCAGAATATTTACGGATTTAGGAATTGAACATAGCAATCGCACAGGGAGAAAA
Organism: Puntigrus tetrazona; assembly: GCF_018831695.1. Taxonomy (NCBI): domain Eukaryota; kingdom Metazoa; phylum Chordata; class Actinopteri; order Cypriniformes; family Cyprinidae; genus Puntigrus; species Puntigrus tetrazona. Next base: position 15,140,144 of record NC_056710.1, on the reverse strand, counting down.
ACATGGAACATATGTTAGATGGCTAGAGGAAAAATCCTCTTGTCTTTATGTTGTCTGTCAACACACTGTATAGCTTAACAACATTTGCAAAAGTGACTTTCGGTGTCTTTATGTGCTCCCAGAATACCTCATGTGCATATCCGTACACTGCGTATCCCTAAACTGCTAACTCCCTAAATCCACTATCCACCTGCCACTTATCACTTCTGACATTTACTGAATTTCTGATGCACTGGATTTGAGGACGCCTTTAACCTGGAATTACACAGGATTAGGCTGTTTCCTGAACAGATATACTGGCAAAATCTTCTCTAATGCTGGAATAGACATCATTTCTGTGGTGTAATACATACGTGATCTGGAGTTATTTGCTCATATTTGACATTAAGTTTTGTGTGTGTGTGTGTGTGTGGAGATTCAGCTGTATTTCCTATCATTAAATATTAACACGGTTGCAGAAGGGCTTCTGCTGTAAATCACTTTTACTGTCTTTTAGTTTATGTTGGCAGTGACAGACATCGATATGTGAATTTTTGGCGTTATCTACTGATCCTTTTGTTGACCCAACAGAAATGCTTGTGAAGGATGATGTCTTCAGCTGTCTATCAATAAGTGAGGAATAAGTTTTGTTTTAAATTGAAGCCAAATACTTATTAAACTGGCCTAAGCTTGTTTGCTGGTCTTTACTGGTTTTGGATGGTCTCACAGCCATGGGAAGCCGGTCTAATTGGTTGCCAGGGCTTGGTTTAGTTGGTCAACCAGCATGTTTCCAGATGAAAAGTACACACAAGTACTCTAAAATGGCTAACAGACAAACCTGACCAGGTTTTGTCTATTTTTGCAGTTTTTTTCTAAAGAACAAGTATTTTGAGTGTTATTGAAAGTAATGTTTCCCAACACAACATCTTTTTTTTAACACCCTTTCCATTCTAAATTCGATGCACCTCTCTATGAGCCACGTGTGTAAATGAATGGTTGTCAGCTGCATAAAAGTGCTGGATATGGTGATCCAGACCAATGCCGTGGAGGTTGAGGAGGGGGATTAAGGGCATGGAACCCGTCCAGCTCACCCCATCTATCCCTCTTACAGCCGGGGCCCCTGTGCACATAACATATCCATCCACAGCACATTCAGTGTGCGCTTTCAGGTCAATGCGCGGAACGACGTGCCAGCGATTATATTGCACTCTGCCCTTGCGCAACACTGCATTTGTTGATGTTTTTTCCGTGTCTATCTTTTCCCCCTTAGGTTAATGCTTGCTATGCCATTGTGAGACCCTCTCAGGTTTTTTTAGGATTAAGATTTAAATCAGAGTAATGAACATTGTTGTTATTGCTAACTTAAACAATTACAGATTAAATGAAATGAAATATAAATATTAGATTTTTTTTTTTAATAAAAGAAATGTCATGGTAGAGATAAATAAAAATAAAGTTGAAGTTACTAAAACTGGGGGAAAAAAACTAAAACTAGTACTTTTTCAAGTTACAGTCTGTAATTTTTTTTGTTACTTTTTTAACTAATTCATTTTTTTTTTTTTTTACAATGTTCAAAACCTTGGCCTGATTCACAATGGTAAGCCTTATAATAATGTTTTCTAATTTGAGTGTACTGGTTAGAATTACTTTACATCTGTAAACATAATGAAGGCATGTTTGTGAAACACAAGTGACTGAAATTAAATTACATTCCAGTTTTAAATTTATTATAGATAGACTGGGATTACACAAGTTTTGTATTTTAAAGAGGAATAATTTCGTTTTTTGGGTTAAAAGAATTTATTTATATGAAATTCAAATGATATGACAATTAAAGATTAGACTGGACAGAAATTTTAATTTGTAAGGTGATTTATTGTAATGTTGGTCAGAACAAAAGTGGCAGACTTGCTACTATTGCTTCACAATATCTGGTGAAAGGTCATATTTGGGTCGTATTTCCAAGACATTGAATCTGTGATTCTGAATGATAATATTCATAATAGTGTGGTGACTGACAGTCATACATCACAACATTAGATTCATCCACACTGAAGCTGTTCTGACTTCTAAATTTGCAAATACCTGGCAAAAGGCAAAATTGACGGATTTTAGCAAAATATGGAAAAAACAACAAATTAAAAATGTCATAATAAAAAAAAATATTGTAATAATTTGTAATAGTATTTCACAATACTAACATTTTTTCCAGAATAAAAAAAATACATCAGTACAGTATATGACTTAAGTTGCACAAGTCAAGATTAATCTTATCTTTTTAATTGCATTTTTGTTTAGTTTTTTTGCCCATTCTGACTTATCAGTTGAGAAGTGCTGGGGTGAATTTGTTTCTTGTACGTAAAGCTGAAATAAAAAGAGAAGGGTGTCATTTAAAACAGTAACAGGACTCCTGGGTTCAGCTCTCTGAAGTGATCTGATAGACCCCCTGATAGCCACCTGACTCCAGGTGAACCAGTTTTACTGTGGACATTTTATGGGGGTATATTTGAATCCACACCCTGTAAATCCTGTTTAAGATGTAGCAGATGAATGCGTCAATGTGAGGCAGACAGTTTTTGCGATCTGTGTTTATAAATATATGTTCACCTGCTGTCTCCAAGGCAGAGTAAGGCTCTTGGCAAGAGCACTTCTGTAACCCCCCACAAACTCTAATTTATCAGTATGCTTGTGCTCAAACCACACTGGTTTTTCACCTGCACAGTATCCATCAGGAACATGAGACTGTCCCCCTCTAAACGCCCCGCACCCAGCATGTTTTCCATCATAACTCCTGCTGCCAACAACTCTGATAATAAAAAGCATATATAAATATATATATCCACCTGCTGTAAACATCATGCCTACTGCATCTTTACGTTGACTTTATGTAAGCAGGTGCGTTGCCCCTACATATGGAGCCTGGGCAGGCGTGTTGGTATCAGGGTGGGCGTCAGGCAGCTGGGGACCCCCGCAGGGTGCTGTAAATCAGGCGGACGTCACGCAGGAAGGGAAGAACTGGCAGAGTTGGGCAGCAATAGCGCAGCCATGGCACAGAACGCTCACTGTAGCGCATACCTCTTTCGGCCAAACGACACACATCCCCGTCTGTCAGACAAGCCAGCTATGCAGATTTAGCCGTGTCCCTCGGGCAGGCGGTCCAAGGCCCACAGAGACAGCATAGGGGAGACAAGGGGGAAGGGGCTCTCACTATGGGAACTGGGGCAGATGCCTGGAGAGACACTGGGAGCTCTGCTTTGGAGAAGCATCTACATATGCAGAATGCATCAGCTTAATATTCTTAAAGCGATAGGTCATCTACATATGAACATTTGGTTTTTATTTAGTTATGTCATTACAGACCTGTATGACTTTCATTCCTCTGTGGAATGCAATTAAAGGAAATTTGACAGTCCATTGACATTTGACAAAAAAAAAAATGCATTCAAGACATCCTTTTTTGTGAAAGTAATGTAAAATTGGCACATTATGAGTAAATGATTTGACAATAAATTATAGAAATCCACAAAAAATTTTTTTTCAAAATGTTAAAGAAATGTCATGTTGCTGATTTTCAAACAATATAAGCAATTTTTATTAACTTCTGTAGGTGTTGCTGTTTAACTTATAAGTGCTTTATACTCTTAAAGTTAATATTTTGTAAAAGCATGAAATATAGCGCATTTGTCATTTAAACAATTTTAGTGATTATGGTTCCTTTTTTGTAATTAACAATGTTCACCCCCATTTCATTTGATGGAAAAGAGCAGCATGAATATTCTGAATTGCTTCTATTTTTGTCTTCCATTTAAAGAATAAAATAATAAAATATTAAAAAAATTCTATATATATAAAAACTTATTTATTTTTATATATATGCATATGTCTCCCTGTTCCTACAGTGCAGTTGAGTTAGTTTTTTCCTCTTGAAATTATGAAAATGCAGCCAGGAACAGTCCAGCGCAATCTCTTCATCTTGTCTAATCATGTCTCATCTTTTAGTCTCTCCGCTGATGTGTTCGCTCGCTCAAGCAGTAACTGGGGGCGTCAGACGGACCAGCATGCACTGGCTGTATTTTGTCTCTGTGATAATATGAGTGTGACCATGAAACCTCACTCCGCTTACTCAACGCTCTGCGTTTTTTAAAAGCCTCCATTTGGGTGAGATGCACAAACAAAGCGATAAATCTTTCTCTATTTCTCTTTTGTCTTTGTGTGTGTTCTCGGATTGTGGATGAACACGAGAGGGACAGAAAGGGAAAAGGAGAAGTCTGAGTTTCCTACTTGGCGGGGGGATTTCCTATGTATATATGTGCAGGTGTGCTTTCGTGCATGTGAGCAGAGGATATGATCCGCAGCAGTGGTGGATGGACTTTTGAATATTCATGTTCAATTTGATGTTCATACAGTTTCCTATAAAACCTACAGTATAAAAAGGCATGCACAGATTTTATTTCATTCATGCTATATTTATATTTTAGTATTGTTTAAATACATTTTTCAGTGCCTGTCTATTATTGTGGTATTATCTATTTCAAGTGAACCCATTCCCATTAATAGCATGTAAAAACTGAACTGTGGTTGGTCGCTTTACATTTTGGTCAGACAGTCTCTTCCTGTCTAAGTGGGCGGTTCTTGGGCAGTGTAAGCTTCAGTGTGGTCCAGAAACCATGCTGTTTAGTCAAAGATCTGCAGATTGGAGTGTAAGCGCTATGAAATAGTTTGTGTGCTCTCTGTGTCTGGCAGGTGTGTGTCTTATGGATAGTACGGTATGTGTTAGGGGAGGCTACTGTCTATGTCATCCATCATAGTCTTTGTCTGATGTATTCTATAAGTAAACAGGCTATTTATCAGACAGGTGAAACTCAATACACCCCTTTGCCAGCCCTCCACAGTTCTTGTACATGTGTGTGTGTGTATTGGACTGTGCTGGTAAAAGCATTGTGGATGAAAGGAAGAAAGGAAGGGGAGAATTACAAATACAACAGGGCTGTTAGTTAATAGTTTTCTCTGTTTTGTTTTTTTCCGTTTTTATTGTTTTCCCACCTCTCCATGTTGAAGATGATGTCCTGGACTTCATGCCTAGAATTTTGACTGGGAGGTTCACTAATTCAATGATTTTTATTTTTACTATTTCATGCCATGAGCATAGCATTTTTCAGATATATTTTAGCATTCCTATTCATCTTAATGGTAGTTGCTCAGTTGGTGCGTAGACCCTCAGAAGTGCACAACCTATATACTGCTATCTTTACGTGCAGGCATGTATTTTCTGTACTGTTTAGAAAGAATAAGTTGGCAATTGGAAACCAATTTTTCAAAGTTTGCTGGAGAGGAAGAATTATTGTCTCACTCTTATGCCAGTGCACACGTCCTCAGAGAAGAGCTGCTATAGTCAGGACAATGGGAACTTCTGTTTTGTGATTAAAGATTATGAGAGCACATGACAAATTATTTATAATAAACACTACAATTTTGAAGAAATGGCTACATTAATGGCTGTTTATCTACTGTTCAAGAGACAGGAGAGGGTAGGGCCAGTCTTCTTTCTCATCACTCAGATTTTTCTCACGGTCTCCTACACTTGTCGGCTGAATGATATCACAAGTATAAAATTCCGACAGCACTAAATTCTGAAATCGACATTGTGCACTGCATGCCTCTCCTTGCATTGCATTGCAACAGCGTGCTTGTGTGTGTGTGTGTGTGCGTGCGATTGTATATGCGAGCGCACACGTGTACGCTTCTGATGACAGACGATTTCCTCCCACTGGGTTTGGCTGACAAAATCCAGACGGAAGCTGATATTAATGGGAGGAGGCTGCAGCCTCTGCGGACTTTTCACAAGTGAATATTTGATCTCGCACACACTCCTCGTCCATGTAACTGTAACTCCGCGTGCTGCCCAGGGGATGGTCAGGATTGCAGCTCCATCAACACACCTTGGCTCTGTGCTCCTTTCCTCTCCCTCTTCCCTGATCTGCAAAACTAAAAATACATTTATCGTAAACTTAGCCTGGAAATCCACTCCCTACAGGAAGCCACAAACAATGCATGTGACATCACTGAAGTGATAATTTTTTACATATCCAGCTGCTTATTTTTGTGATTACATATAAAGGGAGTTTAGTTCCAAACCCATATAACTTTCTTGATCTGTGGAACACTAAGAGACCTTTGTGTTGTTGGACTGAATGACTGCTGTCACTTTAAGAGTTGAACAGATCCAATATACTGGTACTTGTTGTTGTTGTTGGGGTTTTTTTTGTTTTTGTTTTTTTTTCGGATGATGTTATTTAAAGCCTCATTTCTCTTTGGAATGTTACAAGCTGTTAAGGTGTACAATAGATAAGTGGCAGACTAAAGTTTCAAAACCAAAGAGATATTCTTCATAAAAGATATGACCTGTCCAAACTTCTCTACGTCACGGTGTGGGGTTATTTTCATTCTCGCTGTGAGTGTTGCTGCAGGCGCCATGTTCTGGAGATGCTGCGTTTCATTGTGAAAGTGTTTCTAAAAAAAAGAACTCAACTAGAAATCAGTGTTTTACAATCGTGTCCCAGAACAGTTTAACCCAAATATTAAGGTGTGTTCAGCGCATTTACAGAGGACTGATTCCTGAACCTGACAGGAGGCTATATAGTGAGGCAATTCCAACTTTGCAAGGACAGTCCTCTGCTTCTGACTCAACAACCTTTTAAGTCGCATTTTCTTATTAAAACAACCAGCCACTAACCATTCAAACCATTCAAGAATGCAGACATGGAAATGTTTAAGCAGCGACATTCAACAAGATCCATAAAAAGAAGGTACTAATTACAATCAGTAAATATGTTCTCACTGGTTGCATCAAATACTTTATGACTTTTATTGTTTTTCTGTCATAGACCCAGCATGCTGCATCACGTTATAGTAAGGGATGTAACATTTCTGATACACGCTTGAAGTATTCAGCCAATTTCATCACTCTGGATAGCTAGCCAATAAGAGCACACATTGCTTTTCCAGAATGATGAGCTTTCTACAAATTGACCCGTTTCAGAAGGCGGGGCTTAGAGGAGAAACATAGCCTGAATCTATGCAATAAATTCTAAAGCTGTATTTCAGTATATTTTCTCTTGTTTGATTTAAATGTGTCATTTATGTGCAACCGATACACAAATGTTCTCGTGCGCACAATGTTTTTTCTGAGACAAGTCCAAGTGAATTTGTTTGTTTGAGGTTTGGAGGAAAAAAAGAAGTGTATGATGAGTACAAATCTGTTAGCACTTGTGACGAGGGATCTGTGTTTGTGTGTACATAAGCTTTTGCCTCTGGCATCGATATTGCCCATGCTAAGCTCATCTGGTGGTAGCTGATATTTGTAACCACTTACACATGTTGGTACAGTGTAGTCGTACACGCCTGATGCTACCCCTGCAGTGCCATGCTGATGCTCCATGGGGGTAGAAGCATCTCACAACTGCAGTATCTCGCAAACTGGCCCAGATAAGCTTTACCAGACATCTGCTTCTCCAAAGCAAGCAAGGCCTCTCCTGTCTGCCGATGCCCCACTTCACATCAGAAGAGAGCTTCAAAATCAAACTAGAAAAGGAAAGTTCGTCATGGAAAAACTTTGATGTTGGCTTAATAAAACCTTGTTTGAAAGTTAAAAAAAAAACTAGGGCTGAAACCATTAAAATTTTAATTGAATTAGTGCATTATATTCCAGTTAATTAATCAAATTAATTACAATTAACTGCATACGTCAATATTGGCTGAGCCCCAAAATGAAGAAAATTACATTTATTATGGGTGATGAGTTAAGCATCCAATAGACATTAAAACGGGCTTTTTTTTTTTTTTTAATTATATTTTTTTATTTCTGTATTAATTTACCTACAGTCCACAGTAATCCATTCTACCGATTTGACAGCCATTGATTCATTTTCCCTGTCTGTGACAATATTGTATATTTATTCATTTATCTATTTACATTTTTGGACTGTGCATGCAGAAGACTAGGACTGCCGATTTAAAAATGACTGAAGTCAATTATAATTTTAAATGAATGAGTGACAGCCCAAACAGCCAATCAGATAACAATACTGAGAAGCCTTGTTGCCTTTTACCAATTTGCTCATCAAGTTTTGAATTCTGTCAGGCTTTACTGAACTTTCAGACGTATAAAAATCACATATACAAAATCACCTTTTTAACTATTCTAAAAGCTTTTTTTGTCATGGCACATTTAATTTGTTTTAATTTGAGTACTGTGTATTCTGAATTAGCCAGTAATGTCCATAAATGCGATGTCTCATACCTGATTTAAAACACTCTTCATGACACTTCATTAAAATTTACTAAAAATTATTCAAAGCACTAAATGTGTTTTGCTTGTCCAGTATTTTTACAGGCTGCAGGACTATGCAAAGTTTGGTTTATGCTGCTTAAAATCTCTAGGGTGTTGGTGTAGCAGTCAGAAATTGTATCTACTGTAGATGGACTGCTCTGTCAAGCCTGTGTAATTAAGTTAAGAAAACAGAGTGGACAGATCATCTGTCACAACAGCGGACCAAAACCACACTAACAATCATTTTTTTGGTAAATAATTATAATGATGATCAGAGTCTGGTCATACTAAAGATTTCCACATTGCAGCTGAGGCTAATGAACCACAGTCGTCTCGGCTTTGTTTACTGTCCCTATGTTTGTAAGCCATAAAAGGATTTGTATATTCTGTTTACTGTTCCACATGTTTATCTGTCTCGCTGTCTCTCTCCTGTGTATCCAGCTGTTGCTATCCCGTTCCACTCACCGCATTCTTCAGGACGGGGTGTGTGTGTGTGTGTGTGTGTGTGTGTGTGTGTGTGTGTGTGTGTGATGAAGAAGAGAGATGGACCTGCAAGCCCCCTTATGAGAGACAGATGGCTGGTGGTGATGCACATGTAGAAAAGAAAGAGAGAGAAATGTATGCAAACAGAGAACAAATACGTAGAACATCTGGACCAGACTAATGAGTAGGTGTTAAAAGAGTGTTGATTGAAAGTAATAGGCATCTCTTCAAAGCGATTCAACAGTGACGTACAGATCTCGTTTCTTTTCTTTTTTTTTTTTTTTACTAAAGACACTTATGGTTTTAATATAATTCAGCATACCAGCGATCGTTTGCTGCAACAGTCGTCTTGTCTCAGAAGTCTGTCATTATTCAGGAGAGGTGTGGCCAGGATCAATGAGAAACCATGGCAATATTGGACATTTGGGAAGAGATGTGTGCAGGGTCACATTGGCTTCTTTTAAAAGTGTAGCTCGAAAAGGAAAGGAAGCACGCTCTCTGGCACTTCAAAAAGGCTTTTATCAGCATGAGTGTATCATGAGTGCTCCACCAAATTATGCCAGGCACACACACACACACACACACACACACACACACAAGGACGGTCAAGGTTTGGCTGGTTAGCTTCAGCAGTTAGGCAGTGTTGGTATATGCCATAACTACATCACTATGCAGTCAAAAAAAAAAAACAACTTGGCTGAAGTAAAATAAATAGTTTTTTTGGTGACAAGTTAGGAGGTGCTGTGTATTCTTACTGAAATTTTGCATGCAACAAATTAACATTATGTAAAAGTAGATATAATATAATTAATATTATGTACATTATATTTATGTACATATAATATTATGTAGTAATATAATTAAATTATGTACAATCATTTTTTGAATATAAATATTGTAGAGTGTTGCAGCTTCATCTTAATATACACACGTGTGTGTGTGTGTGTGTGTGTGTGTGTATAGATTAAAAGGACACAAAGTTAAATGGTATATGCAACTAACCCTCAATGTCTTCAAAAGCATGAGACCCAGCCCAAAAAAATCCAACATCCCCATCCAAACAAAGAAAAAAAAAGTCAATCGACACACTTTGGCCCGTGTTGTGTGTGCAAAAAGATATACAGACATTAAAAACGGAACTGTTCATGTGTGTGTGTGTGTGAGCTGCATATTTTTGCAGAAACCATGAAATATTTTCTTTTTTTTACAGGTCAAAGAAGTTTATTTATGTCATTTATGAGAAATAGAAATCTTTTGTAACATTTATAAATGTCTTTTTATTTGCTACTTTTGCTCAATTTATGTGTCCTTGCTGCATCAAAGTATTCATTTCTTTTAAATAAATCTTCCTGACCCCAAACCTCTGAACAGTAGTGTACATGCCTTTGTAATTTTAGAGGGATTTTTGTTACTTTTTAAGTACTTGACATTTAAAACTCTTTTGTACCCATGAAACACAGAAAATAGCATCCAGGTCGCATACTTTATTGGCTGCATGTGCCTGTGGAGCAATTGCCTTTGAGATGATTGTGAATGCTAAGAGAAGTACTACAGTCCTCCTCGACACATACAGTACACATGCAGAATATAGCTTATATAACACATGCTTTCACAGATGCAAAATACACAGATGCAAATACACAGTCCATGTGAGTGTGACAGTGACACTGAGAGAGTATATTGAGAGAAAGACAGCACATTGTCTGTGTGTGTGTGTGTGTGTGTGTGTGTGTGTGTGTGTGTGTGTGTGTGTGTGTGCTGACACTGAGCCAATGAAGAATGTGGCAGCAGCATCAGCGTGGCAAGAAAAGCCTCCAAGCCCTCGGCGGTCTGCTGTGCTCTCAGCTGACGGGGGGTTGGCCGTGTGTGTGTGTGTGTGTGTGTGAGAGAATCTGTCTGCATGCTGAGTCAGTACAGAGAGCGTAAAGCCCTCAGCCATTCTACTCCATTTTCATTCTTTGGTGTCGGGCAGACTCACTCTCGGGGCCATACAATCAATCAATATCAGCATGACAGGTGTGTACGAGTGTGTGTGCATGGTTGTCACGTGGTGTGCATATATGCGTTTATGTGTGTGCAGTGTGACATGATTAGAGACCATTAAAGGGATGGTTCACCCAAAATTGTAAATTCTGTCATCATTTGTTCACTCCCACGCCGTAGGTATTTAGCATGATATTCAAGCTGCTTTTTTGCCATTTTTTTTGTGTGTGGAAAAAATGATTGATCAATATACTCCAGTCAGAATTAAATAATTGTTTTTTTTTTTAAAGACGGTCTCTTTTTGCACAACAAGGCTGCATTTATGCGTTTAAAAATGCAATAAAAATAGTAATATTTTGACACATTCTAATTCTAAATTTTTTTATATATATGTAATGTATTCCTGTGATGGCAAAGCAGAATTTTTAGCTGCCATTACTTCAGTCTTCAGATGATCCTTCAGAAATCATAATGTATTGATTTGGTAACTGAGCAGCAAATCAGCATAATAAAGTAATTTCTGAAGAATCAAATTCTGCTGAAAAAAAATCTGTATATTCCGATATAAAACAGTTCTTTAAATTAGTAATAGTAATATTGTAAATGATTGTTTTTACTGTCTGCTGATGAAATAAAATGCATCCTCGTGAGCATGAGACTTACATGAAAACATAAAAATAAATAAGTAAGTATTCCAAACTTTTGATTGCAATTAGCCATACTATGAGCTGTAGCAGGTCACAGGTTTGAATGTATCAGTCATAACGTGTGTGTGTGTGTGTGTGTGTGTGTGTGGGGTGAGCGAGGACTCTCCATCCTTTCATCTCACTGAATCACTCACAGCTCCATCAATCACTCCCTCTGACGTCTACTCATCAACAAAGGGTCCAGCTTTGAATGATAAGATCTGTCCACACACACATGAGCCTCTATCATGACACACACAAAGAACAAGCGCGCTGCCACCATGCACGCACATACAAGCACGGACACACACCTACAAGCCCTTGATGGTGCGAGACTTCATGTTCTGCGGTTGTTATGATGCCTGCATTCTAATGTATGGGAGAAACCATCTCCCCCCACCCCCTTCATTAAACTCCCACTCAGCAGTGGCCATCACCATGAGCAGTTTCCATGGCAACATACCAGCAAACACTGATGGCAGACAAAAAAGATCCCTCACGGGGCTTTGGCCATTTACTTTCTGGAGGAACAGAGGAAGACCTTCTCTTTCTACTGCAGGTGTGACCAGAACTGGCATCTAAACTTTTTAACCTCCCCGCAGAAAATTATATGATACAGTTTTGCAACCATTCCTTTTTGAGGCCAATATAAATCTGTTGTATTATATACTGGCCTCAAAGAGTGTTTGGATGCTTGAGCCTTACTTAAACTCTCTGAATGTCATTGCATTAGGAAGTGTCATGTGCAAGCAAATGAGATTTTTTAAAATATTTCAGCAATGTATCTTTGTCTGTCTTCTTGTAATGACAACCAGAAAGTGTCCGAACCTTCTGTGTTAATGTTATATTTTAAATACATTTAAAAAGTGCTGTCAAATGATTAATCGCGAAAATATAAAAGTTTTCATTTAACAAATTATGTGTACTTAGCTTATTTATTACACTCACATACAGCGTATATTTTGAAAAGATTTACATGCGTATGCATTCATATATTTGTAATCTTATTTTATAGTGTATATTTGAAACAAAAATCTTAAATATATACATGCATTTGTTCGCATTTTATATATAATGAATATACAAAGCACAAACAATGATGTAAACAAAATTTTTTTTTGCATGCGGTTAATCGTGTGACGGCTCATTTTTTTAAATATTTTTGCGAAACTACTTCTATTCAGAAAGAATGCATTATAAACATATCAGTGCCAAAATAGATTAAAAAAATGCCTTTTTTTTTTTTTTTTTTACCACAATAAAAATCAGTGGGATTTATTTTGACCTCCCTGATATTCATTACCTAAGTGAAAGTATTTTTTTTTTTTTTTAGAATATCTACTTTTGTATTTTGCAGAAAAGATAAATTATTTGAGTAAATGATGACAGAATTTTAATTTTGGGGTAAACTGTGCCTTTTACGGGTCCTTTCTGAGGCAGTTGTGTTATATTGTGAAGTTACGTCAACCTTGGTTTTATATGAGTAAATCTGATTGATTCATATCACAAAGAATCTGTTAACTGACTCTCAAGTAGCAAGTAAGACTAATGCCATACTGTCTGCACAATTGCTTTAGTGCTGAGACTACACCTCGACGACATCTGTCCCACTAAGCTTGAGTTACAAGCATCCGCAGTTAGATTTCAGTAAGAGCTCCACTCTTGAGTAAAACTAAACTCTGTGAGGTTGATTTGAGCCGTTGTCGCCCTTTAAACAAACAGCATCTCTGTCATCATCGTAATCTGCGTAACCTTCTCGTATATCACGGCTAGTTCTTTCATGATGAGAGAGTGTGAGGCCGTTCTAGATGGAAGGCTGGAGTGTCATATCTCTCACGCAAATAGTTTACCATGAACTGAGTCATTTCCTTTCTGCAGGTTGGGCTCAGTTTTTGGATTCCAGAGATATCGTAGGGTGAACTTCAAGCTTGCAGTTTGCCAGGCCGTGGATTTCAGACCCGTGTCAGTCCAAAACCATGAAGAACCAATGCAATAGTGCTTCGGAAGTCTGCAGTCACATCTCAGACTTTGAAAAGTTGCTTTTTTATTAGTCTGACAATGTTCCCAGACCATTCTTAGGAAACTGTGCCTGAAGGCTTCAGGAAATAAATACTTAAATTTTATGTATTCATTTTTTCTTACCTCGGTCCTAAAGTACTATGGTTGTAACCAGCTCACTGAGGGGAACATTTCCCCTCAGTATTCAGATTAGTGGTCAACCGATATAGTTTTTTAATGACTGACACTTAATCTATTATCATCAAATGTGTAGCTATAGCCTTAAATGTACAAATTTGTGGTTGCAGCCTTGTAAAGTACCACTGTCACTTCTAACCGTAAAGTGGAACTTAAACTCAATCACAGTTTGAATGTAAACAGATAATAGATGTCCTGGTAATAAATAATTATGTTATAATTATGCGTATGTTTTGGTAGTATCAGTTTTATGGTTGAATGCAATTATAAAATGAATAATAAACGATTCAGCTATAACAAAGGTATGTAATATTGAAGATTAGTGATTTGACGCTCCTTCTGATATGATGTTTAAACAGTTTTTTAAAAAAAGAAATTTAAAGTGTTAAGTTCAACAGAAGTTCAAATTCTAGATTTTCTCAGGTGTAAAAAATAAGCGAAATTATAAAAATATCATGGTAAAAACATTTTACTTATAAAATGTATTAAAACAGGCTATAATTGGTTGCAGTTTTTTTTTACAGTATGCGTACATGTTCTTACAATGTACTTACAGTGTACTTACACAAGGGCTAGGGTTAGCTTTAGAGGTAGGTTCAGGGTTAGTACCTAGTTATTACCTAGTTATTGCAATTACTACAATAAATACATAGTATGAACACAAGGAACAGGACTGTACAATAAAGTGCTACCCTGTTGTAATAAAAAACTATTTTTAAAATATTTTTGACATTACACACTAATGCAAAAAAAATGTAAACTTTTAAATGCTTTACCTTTTAGTTATAAATTATATAATTAATAATCCATGGGTGTCTTAAAGGGCACCATTTCCTGAGAATAGACCTCTCATTCTGTACTTAAAATAATTTTTATCTATAAAAAGAATGACAAGAACATATAATTTGCACAACTAGGAGACAAAAATAAAATGTCAAAACAGGGGGCACTGCAAGTAATTGTTACACTTATAAAGATCAGCATTTCTCTCCAGAGAGTTGCAAAACAGGAGTCTGCAACAATGTGTAACAAAAAAAAAAAAATACTCCCGTTAAGGGCTTAAGTTTCAAATAAATTGTACATTTTTGCAAAGATCTGAAAATCAATGTGGGTGTAATGATCATATTTCATATTTTTAACTTTATACGTGATTGTACAATCTAAAGTTAAGAACATGCCAGTGGTTGCACATTGTAAACAATAGAAACTCTTGTCTGTGTGGGTTTTAAATGGTCTTTTTGTCTGTGTTTTTATATATATATATATATATATATATATATATATATATATATATATATATATATATATATATATATATATATATATATATATATTTAAAATTTTTTTTTTCTGAACACAGCAGTCAGTTGTCTGTTTTTGTCTTGTATTTGGGAATGGGTAATAGGGTTCATTGTGACGACTGCTGCTGGTTTCAGTCACTCCATCTCGTCTTTTTTGAAACCATACGGCCTTCCCTAGGGTTCAGATTTCCCGTCGCTTACAAACACAGGCCCCCATCCCCTCCACAGCAAGCATGTGGAACGTGTCATACAGTTTTTTTTTAATGGGAGTACGTTAAGCTGTCAGTCACTCGCTCCCAAGGGGGTGTAACCAAGGCCCCCTCCCCTCACCACCTGCTGATCTCCCGTCCCGTCTCGGTGCTGTCCGGGCCTAGTGCAGTCCATCTCAGCACATCCCTCTGCTTGAGACATGTCTAAATTAAACTTTATATGGCAGATTTTAAAATATCACTTCTGCTCGGATACAGGGCCATAAGTCTGATGCACAACATCACGTGTAGTATATGCCACTCCACTCAACGATCTGTAAATCAGTGCAATAAGCCTAATGACACACCTGGTGTGAAATGACACATTGAGAAGTATCAGTGTTAACCCATTGTGCCTTGAATAGTATTTTGTGAAATTGTATTTATGTCAGTTAGAGATGCACAATGTATCAGTACAATTTTGGCTATTGGCTAATATTAAAGATTTGATATGTCATGATTGGTTGATATTACGTTTTTTATTGTGCATGATCATTTCTACAAAATTTTACATTTTATATTTGACAATATTGTGTATAATGCGCACACGCGCACACACACACATACAGTTTTATGCAAAAGTTTGGGCACCCCTCAGAATGATTATTTCACTTTATAATCTGCTGGGTTTTCGAAGTAGCGACTTAATTTGGATATAATTTATAGTTTATGAAAACGGCAACATTTAATTTCTGAAATAACATTGATTTAATTGCATTGCGTTTACGCTGCATTAATAATATATGATGAATGATAAATAATGACATCAATATTTAGTATAACCTTTTGTTGAAATGACAGCCTGTAGACGCTTCTTATAGCCAGTGATAAGTCCTTGAATTCTGCCAACAGGTATTTTGGACCATTCTTCTTTGCATAATTTCTCCAGTTCAGTCAGGTTTGATGGCTGGTGAGCGTGAACAGCCCTTTTCCAATCAATCCATAGATTTTCAATGATGTGCAAGTCTGGGCCCGGGATGGCCATTCTTTGGGTCATTGCCCTGCGAAACAATCAACCCACGGCGTAGCTTCAACTTCTTGGCTGATCCTTGAACATTGTTCCTGAGAATCTGCTCATACTGGGTGGAATCATGTGACCCTCAACTATGACTATGCCACACAGCCCCACAGCATGATGGACCATCCACCAAATTTCACAGGAGCAAGTTCTTCTTCTAGTGTGCTGTGCTCGTTTTCCACCATGCATAGCGCCTCTGGTTGTGACCAAGAACAATGTACAATGACATTGTCAGCAGCAAGATGTTCTTGGAGAGTTTGTGGTTTGACTGACCATTCTAACCATATTTCGACTTTGCCTTTCATTACGGAATCATACACACAACTACCAATCAGCTACCTTTAAATATCTTTTTTTCATGATTGGTTTCACCTGTTTCTTTTTTCCTTTTTTACAATTTTCTATTGCAATTACTTAATTAATATTAGTATTCTGTATTATATATATATATATATATATATATATATATATATATATATATATATATATATATATATATATATATATATCATATAATTATTATTTTATTTAATTTTTTTTTGTAATTTTAATAATGGCTATTTATTGGTTACCAGACAAAAGATTAAATTCATTATCGGCTTGCATGCAACCCAGAACCTGATTTATGATAGTGTACAAATGAAGACAGATTTTATTGTTTAATATGCACTGATTAATTTTGCACAATAAGATAAGAACATCTATTCAAGTAATTAGATTCAGTTTTGCTTTCCTGTTGATTTTATGTATAAAGAGCTGTCATTAAAGCAACATATATGCTTCACCCTCCCTACAGTGTGTTGTGTCTGTGTGACTGTGGGAGCCGAGGGAGCAGAGGTGTCAGTGACACAGGGAGAGGAACGGAGAAAAACGGAGAGAGAGACGATAGATACGAAGGGAGCTAGATGGTGAGAACAACAGACCTGCGGGAGGGAGGGGGCACATGGAGAGAGCGGAGTTCAATGAACAAGAGAAAAAGGGGAAGGAGCGAGACAGGACCCCGGTGAGAGTGGCAGGGGGAGTGGTGGAAAATGGAGAGAGAAGGGGAGGGGGTGATAGTGGAGGAGACCGCCTCAGGGAAGCACAGACAGAGAGGAGGTGGTAGGGAAGCGTAAACGCTCTTTGTCTATGTCCTCCTCAGGCACTACAATAAGCACTCTCAGAGAGAGGGAGAGAGAGAGAAAGGATGGAATGAAAGAGATAAAGAGGGAGAGAGAGATAAATGGAGACAAAACAGTTAAAACCGATGGAGCCAAAGATTAAGTGACAAACGTAAGAAGGGCGAAAGATACGGACAGTCACTGGGGAGAAAACAGAGGCTGAGCGAGTCAAAGACAGAATCGGTGTTGGGGAAGCTGCTTTGAAACTCTAGCTTGCCAGGATACTCTGAATTTAAAGTCGCTATCCTTTAGGAAAAGTATCTTTGTTGCTGCTATTTTATTTTGATTACAGCTCACTTAGTTGCGAAGATGTGCGCGCTATATGTGATGTTAAAAAAAAAATTGTTATTGGAGACTCTGTGATGAGAAAGGTGTTTCTGAATTTATAAGTAGTTTTTGCCCTTTGGCAAACTAAATTTGGCTCTTTTAATTTTTATTAATTTGTCAACTGACATGTACAGCTGTTTTATTTAATTGCTACCACACTCATTTCTGCCACATCGAAAATTGTTAAAATGTTGAGTGACATTTTAAATGTTTTTCAAATGCATTTATCAAAAGTACAATAAAGCAGTCAATTTATTAAAATGTTTTCGATTGTAATGTATTTTTAAATGTTGGTTATAATATTTTATATTAGATTCTTGCTGATGAAAGATTTCTTTAGATGTATACGTATATGCATATATTTATGACCAGTTTATTTGCAAAAACAAGTTTTTTTTCATTGTTAAAAATCTTGTTTTTAATTAAGTTATCATGTTTTTATTGTTTTAGATAGCTGTATTTATTTATTTATTTTTTTACCTAAACAAAATAGCCCAACTGTATTTTGAGATTAATGCAAAATGAAAAAACGTGATTTTTGAAAATTGAGTATTTTGGCTTATGAACTGTATGGCATGTTGTAAAAGTCTTTTTAATTCTAATTGACACTATTGCAAATTTCACACTTTTTGCTAATAAATAATATTTAATCATTTTAATAACTAATAAACAGCATTAAAATAATCATACATTCATAGGTCTTTTAATTTAACAAAAAGAGGAAAGTCGAAATAAGTTTGTTCATAAAAATCAGCTCCCGGTCATAAAAGTGGCCAAAGTTTGAAGAAACACCCAGATAAGTTAGCAGTGTTGCTTTTAGTTGTTTACTCACTTAGACAAAGATAAAGAAAAGCAAATAAAGGAGTGGGGGC
Organism: Puntigrus tetrazona; assembly: GCF_018831695.1. NCBI lineage: Eukaryota > Metazoa > Chordata > Actinopteri > Cypriniformes > Cyprinidae > Puntigrus > Puntigrus tetrazona. Next base: position 15,121,562 of record NC_056710.1, on the reverse strand, counting down.
TTAAAGAAATAAAGACAGATAGTAAAAGGTGGAGAAAGAGTGCAAAAAGATTGAGTGGACTGCTGAGAAGAGAAATGTTGACTGAGTTTGTTTTGTCACTGAAAGCTTCCACCTGCCACTTCAGCAGTTCCCGCTCAACCGACCCACCAACCCCCTTAAGCAAATCCCTGCATACACACACACACACACACACACACACACACACACACTGCAAAAACAGGCTTTACGTTTAACCATAACACAGGTGTGTCAGGGGGCCTGAGGCAGCATTGTCTGACTGACAGACATACTAAACCAGTTTGCCGCTGTGTTGTCATTATCCCCTGTATAACCAACACAGTGCGCCCCACCGTCTGACTTCTGTAGGAGTTTACAGAGGCCTTCAGCTTGTCTGCTTCAGGAGATCAGTGGCAGAAATGCACAGAAGGAGTATCCTGAAGTAATTGAGTATATAATTTGCTTAGTGCTACTAGTATATAGGAAACTAGATTCATACATCATTTTTTTTAATATAATTTTTTATATTAAGTATATAAAATACTGCAAGCCCACACCCAAAGATTGACTCGCTGCTTAAATGAACAATGGTAACACTTTAGAATACTGCTCCATCATTAATGAATAACTACACAAGAACAGTAACGCAACATTAGCTCTCTAGTAACTACTACTAACTGGCAAGAAACTCTAATTAATACATTTAGTAATTGATAGTGCTTAGTGAATGTGGTAGTTCACTATTAGCTAATTAGTAACTTTTTTTCATCCCTTCATAAGAAATACTAGGAACTACTGTATGCAGGTCTATAATTAATATGAATAATACATAATGTATAATTAATTCTAAGGTGAAGTCATAGTAACCTACTAGTAATGACTCAAGTATTACCAAGTTCTTCAGAGGGAATTAATTATTATTTTTTGTCTGAAAGAAAAAAAATCATATACACCTAGGATGGCTTGGGTTGAGTAAAATATGCTGGAATTTTCATTTTTGGGTGAACTACTCCTTTAATCTTCTTGTTAGGTAACAGTAGTTACTACAATATTAATAGTGAATTTGTCATTTCTTCCTGTGTAGTTTTTCATTAATGACAGAACAGTATTCTAAAGTGTTACCTGAACGTTTATGCAATTTTTTTATTTTTTAATAATCCTACTTATTTCATCGTTTACCAGTCACTTCACACATACATAACATAAGTTTCAGTGAAACTTGTGCAAACAGTTTTAAAACACAGTGATCACAACACTTTCACAGAATACAGCAGATCATACTGCAGTCTATCAAAGGAGATTCATATTAAACAATCATAACCTTTGCGAAATGGAAATGTAACCATTTGGGAATGTTACTGTTTTAATAGCACTATCACGATTGAGGAATCTCCTGTGGCTTCAGTGTGTCTCCATGGAAACACTTTGCTCAAAAGCTGAAGGCACTGTTCAGGTTAAAGGGCTTTGTTGATGTAAATATATTTTAACCCCCATTTTCATATTTTAAATATATTTTAACCCCCATTTGAAAAAGTCACGATTTGATCTATTTTCACAGTTTGAAGACCAAGTATATATTAATATATATATATATATATATATATATATATATATATATATATATATATATATATATATATATACAGTATATAAAATAATATATATAAAATAATATATATATAAAATAATATGGCTGTGCTTTTCTTAAATGTACTTTGGTATCTTCAGTGCACACAAATAAATTAGTTAACTTGCTTTTACGCTTTTCCTCTTTCAGGCTGTCAGTATCAGTTTTGTTTGCTCCAAGCCAAGTCACAGTAAAAACCCTGTTACGCTGTAAGTCTAAATCAATGACCGTTATCTCTTGGCATGAATCGAATGGCAAATTCGATTCAAATGAGGAACAATTTAAGATCCAGATGTGGGCTCCCCGGTGAACGTCTTTGCATGTGAGCTTTGCCTCTATTTCTTCATTTACTGGTGGCAATAAACCTTTATGAGTGCAGTCAGGACTGCCGTGGCTTTAATGGCATGTGGCATCCTCTAAAATGGGCATCTGTTAATTTAGAAACGACGGAGGGGACTGCGTGGGTTGCTTCGGTCCATAATAAGCGCACCTTTAGAAGCCTTCGTCACATTGCCTGGTCCATTATTTTCTTCACTATTTTAATTTTGCTCTTAATGATTTTCTAGAACCTTTTTCCAATTTTAGCGTGCTGACAGTCATAATGGATTTGAACAAGGTGTGTTTGGCTCGCGCTAATCATCCCGAGCCATTTTCGACGGGTCCGTCGCCAGGTGTGGTGTCAAAACGTGCTGACCTTCCACTAACGACCCGTTCGTGATGTAATTATAACACCAACTGTCCACGCCACCACTTGTTACTGTCATTCCGAGCCTCCGTGTCCCAGCCAGTTACTGCTTGATCTGTTCTTTCCCACTCTGGATTGAGCAATTCTAATCCTGTTCTGTTCACCACCAGTGTGGAAAGCGCTGGTTCATTACACCTGTTTAGAACAAACGTGCGATGTGGGCTGGGTGACCTGATCCAGTCTATTTCTCCAACTCTTTCTTTCAAAAGTAACGTTATCGCAATGAGGGTGGTGGGTATTTTCTTTTCTCGTCTTTGCTTTGCACAGAGATCCAGCATTGGGCAGGTGACTTCAATGGAGAATTACATCTTGATAGCCCCTCTAGGTGGTCGGTTTTGTAGTAGAAGACATCAACAGGTATGCACTGACCACACACACCTTACGTTATCAACTGAGAACAAACCCCTCGGGATAAACACACACATTGTGGTGTTGGGGGTGGAGGGTTGGCGTGAAGCTCTAGTGAAAAAGGCAGCCTTTTGAAGGACCTAGCGAGGACACCTTTGGAAAGATGCAATCTACTTAATTTTGGCTCCTTTAATTGATGATCTGAATTCTTGAGTAAACAACGCTTTGATTTACAGCTGTTTTTGAAAAATGTCTGACGACAGCGCTGCCCAGAGGGTTGTAAACTGTTCTGAAGTTCTGAAGAAATGCTAACCCGGTGCGCTCCCCCCTCATCAGACAATCAGTCAGGAACAGCGGGCATGCCGAAGGAGGCTGGCAGCAAAGCCCCGAGCAGCCGTCTTGCGCATTCAAAAACTCATACGATCCCCCCACACACACACACACACAACTCCCCCTTGAGTTTCAGCCAAAACCATGCTGGCGAGAATCAAAACTTTCAGTTATTGACTTTTGCCATGGTTTGTTGAATATGTACATATACACCCACCTCACACAAATTTTCATGGAAGTGATACGTTTTCGTAAAATAAGCAGCCTGAACCCTGAACTTATGCAAATAGGCATGTAAAAAGCACTAACTTAGCCGATCTATGCGCGAGTTAGATATCAGAAGAAAATGACTATTGCAAACGGCTACGTGAATTCTTTCACAATGCCGTTTTGGCCTGCAGCTTAATGTGAGAGATGATATGCACAGGAGGCCGTGAAAGGTCTCTATGTGCTCCGTTTATGTGGGGCGCAGTGCTCATAACGATTGATTTGCAGTATGTTTGGGGTTTCTAAATCTGCAACATGGTGTGTTTTATAACCCAGGGAATGAGCTGTGAGACTACTCTGAACCGAGGCACTTACTGTATTACGAAAAATTGATGAAACTCCGAATTTCATATGGAAATGTGCCAACTTGGCTGATTGATTTCTTTATAGATCCATTAGAGGTGATGATTTATGAGCATCTTGGAAGATCTCACAAATTAAAAAAAATTTAGCCACGGACAACTGATAAATTGATATTCAAAGTAATAAAACAACAACAAATAATGTTTATTTAATATTGGCAACCGGATGGAATCAAATAACAAGTGTCAAGGTTGTCCCGCGGGACACCGGCGTACTATGCCGGGTACAGTGAATTGAAATTAGCACGCGGCACTGGGCTCTTGCTCAAGGCGACTATTCTCCTTCAGCAGCGCTGTAGATGACAAACAGAAGGAAGTAGTATCAGGAGCAGACAGTCGTCAATGCAAAGAAACCCTGACACTGCCTCCAATCAAAGCAGGAGGAAAAAAGTCATACTTAGCACGGGCGGATTTGCCTCGTTTTCCGCAAATCCCGCGGCAGCATGGCGTAATTGAAAACAGGGGTGAATAATCAGTGAAACAACTCTGTTGAAAAGCTAATTGATCTCATATGCAAACAGAATTAAGTTAAAAGCTGTCGGGCTGTGTCTGGTGCTCTGTTACCCTCGATTCTGAGCCTTCACGTTCTCGCTTTTCCAGAGAGAGAGAGAGAGAGAGAGAGAGAAAGAGAGAGAGAAAGAGAAAAAAACGTTCAAGATTCTGGACAAGGGACAGAGTGGAAGGAGAAGGGGAAAGGCTGGATGGATACAAAGGGAGAGAGAGGTAAATCCACCCCAAATGATACATTTATTCAATTCAAGATTTCACAAAGCTTGAAGAAAGGGGGTGTCTCATAATAGAATCACTTCATCAGGAACTCAAGTGCTTGAACGCAGGATCCATCTGTTCGGTGTATCGTCTGATTTCCCCCTCCCAGCACCCTCCTCCTCCTCTTTTCCTCCCTCACCTCCCATTTGCACCACGTAGGCCTGATTTATCAAGAATTGGCTCTCAGGTATGTGTGTGTGTGTGCGTGCGCGCGTTTCTTAACAGAACTGAGGGAACGTATAACTGTGTTTCATTACCGCTGTAAGAGACGTTAAGATAATCATTCAAATCGCTCAGAGTCGAACCCCACCCGGCTGCTAATTCAATCTGCCCACAGCAAAACATGCCAAACAACATCCATTATGGTCACACAGTTAATTGGCAGAGGGTGGGGGCTCAGGCTTGAGTCAGGGGGGAAGCGGTGCAGCGGACAAAAGCAATCTTGTCTTTTTACCGGTTTGAGATGGTGGAGCACAGCAATGCTCTTGCAATGCTTCGTATTGTCATTAGACAACAGACAAAGACACACAGGACAATAATATAAACAGCTGGTGGGATGATGTTAGAAATGTGTTCCAGCAGATCATTATGCTCTTTTTGTACTTGCATCAATAGATCAAATAAAACCTAAATAAGAATTAAAAAGTCCCTGCACAGCATTTTTTAAATGATGTTTTATTTTAAATTATTTTCTACAATTTTATATATTTAGGTTTCCATTAAAAATATTAGGAAATATCATAACTGTGCTTCTAAAATATTACTGCGTTTGCAGCAATTAATCTGTTGTTAATATTTGAAATAATTTATTTTAAAAGCCCTTGCTGTTTTGGAGCCAGAAAAATGCAATTCTGGTTTAAAAAAAATAATTTGTATGATCTAATTAGTTACATATTTTAAGAATCCTTTCAAAGTGTTTAGCTACGTTTTGTTCGAAAGCTCTCACATTTGTGAAATGAAATGCTTCTAAAAATGTACGTTCACTTCGTACATATCAGAGAAGGGCAAAAAAAAAGTATCTTATATTTTGTTAAAGAATTGTTGCTTTAATTAATTACTTTTAAATGATCTGGGTAAAATTATTGATCAGATTGAAATGTTAAATTGCCAGGACTCAAATTCTATTTCAATTAATGAACTAACTTTCTAAATTGTATCCATTTAATTGTTCCCAATATTCATTATATCAATTTGCCTCCTGTCTTTCTTTCCAACTTGCTTGAACATTAAACTCACGTTTGTTTATTTGACTAAAAATGTATTGTAATTGAATGCATTAAGATGGAAGTACCTGTCCTCCTGAATGTTTATGTTCAAAATGGTAAGTAAACCAAAACACCCTTAAACGCACGTTAATCTTTGGTTATTTTTTTTAGCATTATTTATTTAATCTGTGCGTGTATGTGTGTTTTACACACTCTGATCCTCAAGCACACAGCACATGCTGCAGGTTTCCATCTCTATTTGATCCCGGGCACATGGCCAGCTCTCTCCTAGGTCCACAGCTAAAAACAAACAAACCTCAGTGTGCCATACACAACTACAAGCAGCCGCCGCCACAACCTGTTCGCCTTCCCCACCAGGTAGTCTAGTGTCCTCCAGCCCTGTCAAAACGTCCTGCTTTTAATGGCCATCCAACACTCTAATTCAATCAGTCTTCTGACTCCTAATTTCTGCTCTTTCTCTCTCTCGCTTTCCCACCCTCTCGTGTGTCGGAGTGACAAAGGCCTTTGAACGAGGTTTTTAAATGTGAAACACTCCGTCATACAAAGCCAGCGAGGACAAGGCGGCGTAATGCAGGGACGGCCGTAACGAGCGGACCGAGGGTGACAATTAAGACCAAACAAAAATAAAAATAGCGTCACTGCTGCCATGGTATTAAAAACGGTGACATTTACAGACCTGTATTTAATTACCAGCTCACGCTGTTCGCCAGGTACCCCATTACACCATGTGATAAATCTTTTATAGCTGGAAGTGAGTGTGAGTGTGTGTGTGTGTGTGTTGGGTCGGGTCGGGTGGTGCTGTACACTGATGAATGTATATAGGCATTGATCAGCAAAATAAATACATGTATAGGAAGAAAGAAAGACAAATATTTGGGTAAGGAGCAGGGAGCCCCTTGAAAGGTGCATGAATGCTGAGTGTGTGTAAGAGCGTTTGTTTTTGCATGGTGGTGTTACCTATTGAGGGACTGTAGCTGGCGGCTATTCGCTGTCAGTAGACTTTCTGTAGATGCTGCTTTTCGGCACTGCATTTCTGTTTTCAATGGAAGCGGAGTGGATCTCGCCTCCACTGTTTTTTGTGCCAGGGCCAAAAGCATGGAGAACATTTTAAGCGTGTTCATAGGCTATCATCACCCATATGCTTGTGGTCTTGAATGGCACGAGCATGTCAGCTGTGGCAAGTGCTGGAATTCATTCAAGCTTCTCCACATTTGCGTATCTTGTACGGAACAACAGATGGAAAAAGTATAAACACGTAAAGTACATGCATGCATGCTGTGATTTATAAATTCTTAATAGTTCCGTTTTTTTTTTAAATAAGGTATTGTATGTATGATTTTCCGCACATGAGATGCGTATACAAAGTGCAGATGTTTTTGCAAAACATAGAAAGTTTTGAGATTGTGAGTCCTGATTATATAAGAAAATCTCAAATTTATATTTATAAAAAAACTGTATATCGTGTAAAGTAATATACTATGGAAGCTATCTCAGAGTGTAAATGAAAAAAGATAACTGTGAGTTTAAATTTAGACATTAAATTACAATTAAGAGATATAAAGTCACAGTCAAAAGAAATAGAGTTGCAATTGCATTTTACTTATATAATTACAAGCTTCTTTAACCAAATAAAATCTTTTCAGTTAGGTGAAAAACTTGTGTGTGCACATGAAAAAAAAAATGGGTGTTCATTTCTGTGTATTATTTCTTTTTATCACCCTTTTCCCTCATTATTATCTGTTGAATTCTTAGGGAGCGTCCCTCCTGCTGTACCCACCTGCCCCCCTGCATATGCCGGGAAAATGAGAATAGATTGGCCCATCCGTGGATGGTGCCAGGTGGCATTTAGACCCCCGAGAAGATACGAGTGCAGTCTATCTACCTCACAGTGACAGACGTTGGGCCTGGAGAGAGAGGAAAAGAAAAAAGGAAGCAAGTCGGAAAGGATGAAAACGGAGGAGGGAGAAAGCAGAAAAACCCTAGTAGGTCCAAGCAAATGTGCTGTCCTGCTGAAGGCACGCTTGTTTTCTTGTCATTATCTCAAGCTGCTGTTGCACAGCGAGCCAGATGTACATGTGGGAGTACGCAAACGGGCTAGTGACAATAGGAATGAGCTTTTTTTTTGCATTGCCATGTAATCTTAGCCTTTTCCTTGTTTTGAAACTGTACTTGAGCTGGATTCGAAATCCTGTTATATGGATTAGTGAACACTTAAACATTCCGGGAAAATAAAAATCAGGGAGCACTGATGTGATTTTGCAACACAAACATGCCTAAAGGAAGATTTCAGATTTAATACAAGTTCAATCAAGAGCATTTGTGGTATAAAGTTTGTTTCGACTTGTAAATAATTTTCTTAATTAAGAATTTCAGTTGTTAAGTTCAGTCGGCAGCATACATGGTATAATGTTGGTTATCACAAAAAAATAGATTGAAAAAGGAAAGGAAAAGGAAGGAAAGTATGTGACATGTGGCCAGGTATGGTGTCTCGTTCTTGAAATTTGTGCTCTGCATTTAACCCATCCAAGTGTGCACACACAGTAGTGAGAGCAAAATCAAGCAAAAATCAAGGCTACATTGAGGTACTTATAATAGAAGTAAATGGCACCAGTAATTTAGAGGACTTAAAAGCAGGAATGTGAAGCATTGCAATTTTATGAAAGCACTTATACTTTTGTTAAAACTTGAGTTTTATTTGAACTGCAAAACTATTTAGATCATAATTTTTACTGTGATTTTGAGGCATTACCCTGTCTTGGCAATGATGTTACAACTACAATTGTATATACTGTAACTTTGCAAAGAAAAGGTTATTAAGCTATTTTATGTACTAAAATAGCCATGCAGATTGTTCATATCTTGTGGATATACTTTTGAAAGAGCAAATGTTTAAAGAAAGGGAAATAAATTGTGTGGTAATCAACATCATGCCACGATGGTTGTCACTTGTAAATTGAACTATACACAGAAACTTGAGTTTTTTTTTTTTTTGTTTTTTTTTGTCAACAGGACAGCGTTGGAAGTCCTGCTACATTCTGAGCAAGTCAGCTCTTGCAATGTGTGTTGCAAAAGAATATTAATCATGCAGGGAGGATGGTGAAAGAGTGTCATGTCATTGTTTCCATTGTTGGGAAATACCTGTTTTTCATGTTCTGCAATCCGTTTTCCTCATTCAGAGCAAAAGCCATGACTTCCTGCCATCTGGGTAAGCAGTTTTTATTGTTCGAGCATGAAAACAAGAACTCTAATTATAGCGTTGGGATTATGCTACAGTATGCCAATGACCATGATACCCCTGGCACAGGAGTGGAACTGTTTCTACAGGCCCTGAATGACCCTTTAGTGGCTAATGTTATATGATGGGGCTTTTTCAGGGTGATTAATGAAAAGGATGGGGAGGACAAGAGATGGAGAGATAGAAAACGAGGGAATGGGGGGGAAGGGTGATCGTGACAAATCGTTTGGGGGTTCTTCAAAACAACACTGGGAGATAGATGGTGGCAGTGTGTGTCTTTCATTATCAGTGACCCCCTGTTCAATCAACGCCAGAGAAAGACTGCCACAGTCCAGAGAACAGGGCTACAGGACAAAGTATCATCCCATCATCACTCAAGTCCCCCTTCTCTTAACACGTACGCACACACATATCTTCTCAAACACTCGCCTCTACCCCTCAAACGACCCCACACACATTGATGAGATGTGAGGGTTCTGACCCCAGACTGGATATGCCCTCTTACCCCTCAGGACCCAAAGAAAGGGCGCCATCCATGCAGGTGCCATGGTAACGCTGTTGTGGCAGGTCGAGTCTCATGAACGATGATGCTGGTGATGTCATCGACCCGGTGGGAGGAGCATCCCACCACTTTTCGCATAATCACCAGCTGCCTCTTTCCATTAGCATGAGCATGTGATTCCTATTGCTTTAATTCATACCGTGTCCTTACTTTCCTCCTCTGCTTTCATCTAAGAATGAAACCTCATCAAGTTTGACATTTTTGTAGCAATATTTCACTGCGCTGTGCTTTAAATTTGCACTGTGGAAAAAATAGTAAAAAAGAAAAAAAGTTTAATCAAATTGGCTTCGCAAATAATTTCAACTTAAATTATTTTAAACTGAATTAAAATATAAGGTGAATTTTCATATCAATTTCAGAAAATGAAGTTGAATTAATTTATGGAGTTAAAGTAATAGGCAACCTTATGCTTTCATGAAATTGATCTTAAAATGTGTTATAAAACAGTGGTTTTCAAATGTTTATATATATATATATATATATATATATATATATATATATATATATATATATATATATATATAATTTAAGAAATATAGTAATTAGACTGTGCTTTCAGAAGAACTTTTCATTATTATCATCAAAATGATTCTACTGACAAAAATACAAATTAAGGTGAATATGTGTAACATTACTCTTACAGTGGGTAGAAAAATTACACTGTGAGCTTTATACAAGATTTCTTTCTCCAGATAATATGTTAATATGGATACAATGTTTGCTTTGGCTTCAGAACAGTGACAACATAAAAGCCAACTATTTAATAAGGCTCCTTATATCATGCTTAACATTTTCCTCAGAGACAAGATAAATAGATCTATAATCACTATCTTTCTCTGTGTCTCTATGTGTGTGTAATATATATATATATATATATATATATATATATATATATATATATATGTGTGTGTGTGTGTGTGTGTGTGTGTGTGTCTATGTGTGTATACACAGATATGCCCTGGCACCAAAAGTTTGAAAACCAAAAGTTAATAAACGAAGATGAGAAATAAAGAGATAAATGTTGATAAAGGGGGAAGGGTAGCAGGCCAGAAACCTTCTCAGATGTGATCACCATCCTCAATCGGACACATTAAAGTTGATAAAGTTGATTCATAGTCAAATTTCTCTAGAGAAACTTGGCTTAATATAAATTAAGAGAGCTTATATTAGCAATGCACAATAAGTGAAACAAGGGCCAAATGGTGGAAATGGTTTGAGGCAGAAAATGCACACAAACAGGCGCAGGAGGAGGAGAACATTTGTGGGCTAGCGCTGACTAGATAGGGTGATAGATTAAGCACTGTGCCACCCTCTGAAGCAGGTATCATCATTCAGAGTGGCAGCCGTTCGGTGAGCACTATAGGACTACCTGCTGAGGATCCTGCAGTAATACAGCTGCTCCACATAATCATAATCTGCACTACACTGCTAAAACAGCCAAAGAAAAGAATAAAAAGCATCGAGAACAGCAAAAAGAGTTTGTCAGACAAAACGGAACGTCCAGAGAATTAGGTGCAACGTTTAACAAACACCAAAATTGCACAGATTTGGCGTAAAGCAAATGTAAGAGGAAGAAATGGTACGAGAGGAGAAAGATGGAGCTCGCTTCCTCTCAATCTCGTAGCGAAGCTGTGAAACAGATGCTAGCAGAAGCATTAACAAAAGAGCGGAGCTTCTGACCGCGAGCCCCCGCGCTTGGCAAGTCCTAGAGGTAATAATGGTTAGCAACCTGAAAAATGTTCTTATCTGAAAAAAGCCCCAGACAGTAATAAATGAAATAATTGTACTAAACACATTAATCCATGTCGGCGGCCCCAGGGGGAGGGTCTGTGAGTGTTAGAGGTAGTGAATGGCACTAACCTGCCAACAAAAAGAGTCTCTCTCTCTCGTTCTCTCTCCCTCTCCTTCACGACCCTCTGCAAACAGTGTATTTTTTGCCCTGCCTTTCGGGAGGCAGGGGTCGTTATTAATCTTGCTGGCTTGCTTAGCTTCAGGCATCACAGCAGGGCAGCATCTGGGAGTGTGTGTGTGTGTGCGCGAGAGTGTGTGTGTGATGAGAGTGTCTGAGCCAGGATATGGATAATGCATGGGCAAAGACTGTGTATGTGTTTATGTGTGTGCGCGCGCACTAGTCTGACTCAGAATGAGGCAGACCAAGCATCTTAAGTCATGTGTATCTCTTAATGGATGTGTTTAAATGTAAATTACACCAGTGTGCATGCATTCTCATCAGCGTTACACTGCGCAAGTCACAGGATCGTGCATGTGAGTGAAAAAAAATAAAATAATACAATTCAGGATATTTGACTATGATGAATCGCAAAACCATCCCTTATTGCATGCGTACTTGCTTAGGACAGTGGGCAAACTGAGAAAGAGAACGCATGAATGCTTTGATATAATAATGTGTTCTGTATTTGGATGCAGCAAGGTCCATTTCCACCGGGCGGACGTGATGTAAAGCCTGGTACCCGGTGGACACTGGTAAGAAAAGAACACGATCTCCACGGCAACCATCACAGGAAACATCGCCATGCACTGTCGACCTTAGGCCATACATCCCACCAGCAAAGTAAGTATAATATTGTCATTTTATTGGAAGCTGGTGTGGACACTATAATGGAAAGGCATGTAATGAAAAACTAAGGCCCTGTTTGCATTAGCAATAGAACAACAGTAAATACAGGTGTGAACAAGTTTAAAACCTTTTGAGGTTCATCCTCTTGTACCACTTGAAAATGCACATGACATTATTGTATTTATGTGTGTTACTGAAGACCATCCTAATACCACAGAGGGCAGCTGCTTTAAAGGTAATCATCCAACTAAAACAATTTGGAAAAGTATATTCACGTATGTTAATTTTTTTTATTGTACATTAATAGTACATATTTCAATTTTATTAGTTTTTGATGATTCCTCAAAATGTGAAATTACATTTTTCTTGTTTGTTGCTTTTGGACAGCATCCAGTGTTTTCGCTCTATATTTGTTACTCAAATGATGTATATCTAAAAAAAAATTTAAAAAAGATTTTTATTATAAGAATTCCATACAGAGGCATGCACCCATCGAGCCACTGCGATGCATTATATGGCCTGAACTATATGCGTATACACTTGCTGATTTGTGGCTTAGATCGATCAGTGATCAGATTGATGTCAGTCTCAAATACATCTTATAGAAACGCATTCAGGATCCATGTGAGAACTACTACATAACAGTTATGCGCTTTTCTGCTTCTGGTCCGATCAAGCTGCTTTATATGGCTAACGTGTAATTGCAGGCGCACGTCTGTTTGATGCATTCTATAATGTCCCATCTAATTTGTATGTTGCCAACAAAATATAACCTGTAACTGGCCGAGAATGAACGGGATGCATGTGAGCAACACCGAGAGAGAGAATCTGACTCCAGTAATTCCTTGCAGCACAAGCAGGATGAAATAAAACACCCCGGGCTACACGTATGGTGTTTCCAGACAGGCAAAGGCGGAAAATATAGAGTTAAATATCATATCTAATAATCATGTTTTTAAAGGAAATCATATTAAGGTTGTTAAGAGGTGCGGCACCAAATGTCAGAACCGTGTTAGTTTCACGCGCTCTCTGATAGATGCGAAGCGACGAGCCGAAGGCGCTCGCGCTGACTCCCAACTCGCGCAGGGGTATTTCCGCAGACGGAGAACAAGAGAGGGAGAGAAGTGTGAAGCCAATCACGCGCCGGGGGAGGGGCTTCGCGAAGTCCTCTCGGCCAATGGCGGTTCCGCAACGGTAACTCGGCCCACGTGGGCCCGGAATCTTGTACTTATCAACGAACATGCATTGAATCCGCTCTAGCCAATCATCTGAGTCCGAAGTGTTAATCTCAACACGGATTGGCTGGCAGTTTCATACAGTTCTTTATTCATCTCCGTTGTTAACTCATTCCTGCCACACGTTTTTTTTTTTTTTTTTTTTTTTTTTTTTTTTTGCTGTGACTGCCTCATGAAGCATTTCTCATCCAAGTCCCTTTTTGGGAAGCATTTTCTTGTCAGCAAAATAAATGGCCCGAAGTTTAGGTGCAAATTGTATATAAAACATCCATCCTCTTTTTATAATCTGCATCCATTAGGCCATAAACCATTAGCTTGATTACATTAGGATGAAATTTACATGGGTCCTGTTGATACGGATGTGTCAATTAGCCCACGCACAAAATGAAATGTTCTTAAATAAACTGTCTGATTGAATAGACGGATGTAAAATCTAAAAATACCTCACTATTGAGGGGGAAGCATAGGTCTATTCTAGGTTGTAATAATAAGGCAACAGACCAAATTGTTACGGGCAATATTTAGCGCCAAGCCTCCCTAGCGTTTAGACTATAAATTCAACAGAGTCGTGGGAAAATGACCGCTGATTATAAAAGCGTCCGATATCGTGTAGTAGCCTACACTGATGACTTTTAAAGGTGCATTCAGTAAGTTTACATTTACTTTAAGCGTCACACCCAAAAAAAAAAAAAAACGTTGGGCGCTTCAGGACTTTATACTGACACCTACTGGCCTGGATGCATGAAGTTTGTTTGCTAAACGCGGCTTCATACTTTTGCTTGTAGTTTTATTTGATTAGTTGTCTGTATGGAATCATCACACTAATATTATTGTTAGTAGTAATCTAGTAATCTGGTCAGTTGCATGACACAGTATGGTAGCACCCATGAAGAAGCAATCCTCTCTATGCGGAATAAAACTTTTTTTTCTCTAGATGATTGACATGAATTAAGTCTTCCCGTGTTGATGTCCTTCATTTGAATGGTGTTTCTTTATATACCATATCTAAAACTTACTGCACCTTAAATTGCTGTTAAGATGTATATAAACTGCTTGACTCCGGCATCTCACCTTTCTTTGACTGGAAGGCCCCGTTTGTAGAGGGGGGCTATAAAACAAAGATTAAAAATAGTCAAGTGAGTATAATCCCATCATGCTCACAGTCATAGAGGCACCAAGTTTGACAAACCGAGCATTAATCTCTTATTTTCTTAAGAAAGGACTCTGGCGGACCCTTGAAGTCGAGGCGTAAAGCAATAGTGCCACCTAGAGGTCAGCGCAAGAACCGCATTTGATGGAAGGCGCTCTTTCCCGTTTACCCCTTATGAATTATGCAGCAGACATACAATTTAGCTGCTCCCGTGGTGGACAAGGAGGTCACCCACAGACGCATGGCTACTGCAGCTGTACGCTAAAGCTCTGGTGGCATCTTCAGCCATCAACGCTTTGCTGATCTGGTCTGGATTTCTCCATCTTTGTTCAGATGACTCTCGCTAAAAGAAGAAATGGAATACATTAAATTTACATTTATTCATTTAGCACACATTTTATCCAAAGCGAACTATAATAGAGAATAACAAAGCAGAAGAGCTTAACACAAGAGAGAAGACAAATGCTAGTAGATACAATAAAAAAAAAAAACTCTACACTAGTGTAGATGAACAAAGAAAAATTACATTTATTCATTTCAGAGATTTTTTTAAAATGAGAAGCATAACTGTAATACAAGCAGAAGCAATTAATTCAACTGAGGAAAAACAAATGCAAATTATCCTGAAATATCTCATTTCAATGAAGTGCAAGTGTAGGTAAAAAAAAAAAAAAAAAGGGAACAAACTATCTCAGTCACATTTTAACTGAAACGTGGTATTGTTGCTCTGATGACGGGATGAAACAAGGTTACAGAGCCAAAGACGCAGAATTCAGAATTGAGCAGATGAGGGTGGGAAAAAATTGAGCGTGGGGTGTGGAAAGGGTGACATGGAGGAGAGAAGAAGGGGAAGAGAAGATCACAGGTTAAGGGGAGTGCGGGAGACGGGATAAAAATGAAAGGGATGAAGAGGCCGGGTAGAGTGAGAGAGAAGAAGGAGAGCAAGAAAGAAGGGGTGTTACGTATATTGGTGGTATTGGGGATGGCAGGGTTGCTCCCGACAGAGCAGGGGAATAGCAGCATTGCAGTTAATAGGGTAGAAAAAGCTGGGGGGCTGTTAACTCTGAAATGTTCATTTTTAAACTCAAGCTTTTTTTTCTCCTTCCACCCCCTCCCCTCCTTTCTCTCTCTTTCTCTCTCTCTCTCTCTTCCTGACAATCGAGCTCCCTCCCCAGGCTGCGTAGTAATGATAGCTATTTGACTGCCATCAGAGGAGCTGGGTAATGGTCTCTAAAGAACCATTTCAGACTCAACCTGGCAGCGCTGGCCTCCCAAAAACATCTGCTTGCCTATCAAGAGGTACCACTGCACAGACACACTACACACACGTAAGCACACTCGTGCACACACTCATGCGTGGACACACACAATACTGTGTTGCGTAGAGTCATGCCTGACTTAGGTAATGGACCACGGGAATACACTGAATACCAACAAAAATAAAAGAAGTGGTAATGGCGTTGTTGTGCTTAGTAGATGTTTTGAATAGGGACTGGGGGCTGAAATAATACTGTCAGACGAATCTTGTAGTAATTAAATGTGAAAATGACACTAAGGGGCCCAAGAAATTACTTCAGGGTATTAGTAACGAGACAGTTTGATGTATAATTCATTTTTAATATTATTTCCTGTTCATATTGTTTGGATGGTTCTCTATTGCAGTGATGACCTCCCAACATGCAAACTAGACTGCATTTTTTTGTCCCTGTTGAATATATTGTGGTTAATTCTTGCAGTATTATAAGCTTCCTAATGGACCCCGGGGACACTGTAAGAAAGAAAACCAGACATTTCCATGTTGAAAAAAAAGGATTACTGTACAAAACCGTATAATGCTAAACTTTCCTCATGTCTCTTGAAAATTTGTGCTACTCTGCCTCCCTCTGGTGGCACACTCTAGTGCTTTCCTTTCATTCAGAAAATTTTGTATGGATACTCTTTGGATGGATACATGCTTTCCATATAAGGCATATTGTCAACCATTAATTTTTATTTGATTCAAGTTAACATATCTGGAAATCTCCTGTTTCTTCGGTCATAATTCATACATTCATTCAGACATGTGGAAAAAGATATGGTCAGTGATGTAATGGGAGGTTCTGCGTCACTGTATTTGCAGTCAGGAGAATTAACCTGGCTCACAGGTCATGATAGCTTTTCTCTTTGAAAGTGCAAAGCTCCCAAATGTCAGTCAGGCTGTTAAGGGGATTGCTTGCTATTGACAATCTCTCAGCCCATTGAAGAAATCCTAAGTGAAGAGAGATTTGATTATAGTGACAAGGTTAAAGATGCTTCCCACCATTACTGAATTTTGATTCTATATAAACTCTAGTTTTTGTTTGTGATAATTCAGCCTTTATTCTAAACCAAATGGGATGTTATTTTTGTCACAGTCTTTGTAGTAGTCCACTGAAGGCATATCGGTTGCATTGAGGTACTGTGTTCTGCTTGACTGGATTTTGTAGTAAAATCCTTAGCTACTCACTGTAACATAATGAATGCAATTTCTTATACTTTTTGTTTTATCACATAAAAGCATGTGACAACAATGAAAAAGTGTACATTTAAATGTAAGGGTCATAGTGCATGTCTAAGGTTAACATCTCCGCTTAGAGAATCTCGAACAAATGTAAACAAAGGATAGATTTGCCAAAGCCAATAATGGTTAATGGACGTCTTATTGTTCCTGTGCTTAGAAGATGTGTATATGTGTGTGTGTGTGTTTCTGTCTGTGTGTCTGTGTGTGTGTGTGTGTGTGTGTGTGTGTGGTTCAGGCTTACCCGTCCCATACGCGGTCAGTCCCTGACAGATGGAAGGTTCTATGTCCAAGACGCGCCCAAGGAGAGGAGGAGGGGTTTGGGGCTGCTGTGGATTAGATTGGTCTAATAAAAGAGTTGGATCATTGAAAGGCAGATTAGGGGCCTGTGGAGGAGACTGTTTTTCGAACAAACATGCTTGGGATTTGAAATGGATCGACAATATGTGTAGTATTATGCAAACATGAGGCAACACGGCCAGTGAAATGCTAAGCAAACAACTTATGTGACTGGAAATGAGCTAGAGAGATGTGTTCAGTCACAGTAAATTGCTCTTCAATGGCTACATGTCAGGCATCTTTGAATAAGCATCTGTTTGTTACCTCCAAGTACACTCTCACACCCATGCACACATCGGCGTAATAAAGATGACCCACCGAGCTCGGAATCAGAGAAGTCATGTAACTGTATCCTGAGTGTACACTAGAAAGCCGATCTCCCTCTCAGGCCACTACCACGGGTGCTGGGGGAGGGCTCTGGTTACCCAGCTTTGTGTCAAAGCGCCATCAGCAAAGAGTTAGAGACTGGGGAGGAGGACAAAAGCAGGAGCACTATAGAACGGGTGGATTACTGGGCCTCCAGAAAGGGTCTCTAGTGTAAGAATACGTCCAATATAGTGAGACAGGAGAAAGAACGTAGAAAAAGAAAGATAAGAGGATAGGACAACAGGTGAATAGGAGCTCGAAAAGGTGTTGAAGTACGCCTGAAAAGCTGCAGTGTACTTCAGGTGGCGATTGTTGACATGGCACAAGCTGGCCTGGCAAATAGTGGGCACCTTGCACAGTGAAATGCTGCTATTTCTCGAGGTCTCGGAGGAGAACGATTTGTCTGTTTAAGGGATGCACAAGTTCTGAGGATGTGACTCAAATAAAATGACTTAGAAGAGGACAAGGAGGTGACAAACTCATGAGATGTAAACCTGAAGGACTGAGACGAGTGAAGCATCGATAAGTATAACAGTGCGACTCGGTCTTGAGCATCTCTTTAAGAGATCAGAAGTCCCACGGTCCCAAAGGCAGCCACTGGAGAGGACAGAAAAACACAGGTAAATTGAGAAGGAAAGGGAATGAGACAGGGGAAGCGAGTGAAAGAGGCACAGAGGAAAAGGAACCGTTGGGATCAGGGTGACGTCAGCGGCTCTCTGGATTGAGGTGTTGAGTCCTCCTGATTATAATCTGATCTGATTAGGAAACACAGGGAAAAAAAAATCTCCAGAGCTTCTGCAAGCTCTCCGGGGAGCAAGACGCAGTTTTTACCGAGCGGAGAGGCCAAGGACTGAGAATAAAACCAAAAGAGGATCTTTGGAGCAGCCTACTAAAGAAAGTTAAGGCCTGTATCTGAAAAGAGTCTGCTACACTAAGTGGACTTCACTTTACTCTTCTCTAATAGCAAATTAATCAGGACGAGTAGGGGAGCTAACATTGAAAGTCTGCAGGCTCTTCAGCTTCTCGCTGGACTTCCATCTGGGTTATAAGCCAGGATGCCCTCCAATGGCAGTAAAGCCCTCAAACTACAATTCGGGCTTATTAATTATGAGAATCGCTATCTAACAGCGGAGGCCTTTGGCTTCAAGTTGAATGCTTCTGCTCCGAGTCTAAAGAAGAAGCAGATCTGGACTCTGGAGCAGGATGAGCATGACGGTCAGGTGGTTTACCTGCGTAGTCACCTGGGGCGCTACCTGGCTTCCGACAAAGATGGCAAGGTAAGCTGTGAAGCTGAAACCAAAGAGAACGACTGCCGCTTTCTGATCGTGGCACAGTCAGATGGGCGCTGGGCCCTGCAGTCCGAGCCATATCTGCGCTTCTTCGGAGGTTCAGAGGACTACTTGTCCTGCTTTGCTCAGACCATTGGCGAGGCAGAACTATGGGCCATGCACCTGGCCCTGCACCCACAGGCCAATCTGCTAAGCGTGGCCCTCAAACGCTATGCCCATCTAGCAACTCCAGAGGGAGAGATTGCTGTGGACAGTAACATCCCTTGGGGTGTGGATGCTCTTTTAACTCTTGTGTACATGGATGGAAAATATTGTCTCAAGACTAGTGACAGCCGTTTTCTAAGCAATGATGGGAAACTGTCCTCTGAAAATGGCCGTGGGACAGGCTACACTTTGGAACTGAAATCAGGCAAGTTGGCCTTCAAGGACTGTGAGGGGAAGTACTTGACCCCCATGGGGCCCACTGGAACTCTGCGCTCTGGACGCTGCTCCAAACCCGGCAAAGACGAGCTGTTTGATCTCGAGGAAAGCCATCCTCAAGTGGTGTTTCAGGCCGCCAACAACAGATTTGTTTCCATCCGACAAGGTAAGTGGTGCTACTTGAATTTCTTTTGACGTTCCCCTTCAGGAGGTCCACATGCTTCAGCGACTAGTTTAATTTTTGCAGTAGAATACAATCTTTAAAATGAACTTCTCTCTGTATTTACACACCTGTTTCCAAACCTGTGTTTTTTGTCTGTACAATGTACAGGTAGGGTCAAATATTGAATTTAGTTTTATGGACAAAAACTGTTGAAATGTTCATCAAAATATTGTCTTCTATGTTCCACAGAAGAAAGTAAGTCATACTAATGAGAGTGAGTAAGATGGCAGATGGCAGAATTAAAAAAACATTTTTGACTATCAATTCAAAGAAGATTCAAGGGAAAATAAGGTTTGTGCCTGTCCCTTAGTACTCCTGTGGTGCCTTGTGTAACAGATGTAAGTCCTCATTACATCTATTAAGTACCTCTAATACCTGTTGAGTAACCAGATATAGAATTCAGTATGGAGTTAAAGCATGTAAATGTCGATTATGATGTAAATATTCAGTGACAGATATAATTTTCGGACCAAATAATATGCTAAACAATATGATTTTAGTAGTCTGAGAATAATTTGCACTGTTGTGCTATCTGTTTCGGACCTCATTAGTGTTTTTATATGCAAGCACACCAGTGCATGAAAATAACCTTCATGCAAAATTGCAGCTGCATTGCAAACTATGCATACATAGTCAAATCTATGAAAACTAGCCTGGAGAGCAGGTGAACACTGAGTCACGCCCATGAGCATGACCTCACAGAAATAATATACGGCAGCTGTCTTTTCAGCTGAGTAGGCCAATATTAATCTGCCAGACATGGACGATTTTTATTCGCTGGCCGTGTGCTCTGCTAACAAACACGCTGCATAATTGTAGCTTCCTGTCTTGACTGAGCTACTAAGTTCTATAATGTAAATCTTGCATGCTGTAACATTATCCATTATCTCCAGTGCAGAGCTCTTGGTAAGCATTTTGAGCCACCTGCAATAGATAAATTACTGGAGAAACTGAATGGCTTTGAATATCTACCATAGGAAGCTGGGTCAGTAACAGATCCTGTCCTCTCCAGTACACTCATCCATCTCTCTCTCGCAGTCTTACGTTGTTTTTCATTCTCACAGATGTGTGCGTGTATTTGCGCAGAATTTTTCAAAGAGTGATGCACTTTGGTTAGTATTTTTATATAACAAAATGGAACGAATATGCTGTGATATACTCACAATCACATGTCCACATGCATGCACACACTAGTGGCAAGGTGTGATAAATAATTGAGTGGACAGGGGCATTTCAATGATGGTGGAGTCTGCTTTCAGAAACACAAGCCTTCTTTAGCCCGCATTTCTTTATCTGGGGACCATGCAATGAGCTGGGCTACAATGGGGACGCAAATCAGAGAGTCCTTCGGGAGCAGTTGGATTTTGGCCCAACAGGCAAAAAAACCCAATAGGGGGAAAAGAGACAATGGAAAGTGTGAAAGTATCCAGCAAAAAAGAGAACAAGAGAGGCAGGAGAAAGAAGAAAGATCAGGCAAAAAATCACAATGAATAGAGACATAATGCATTATGGGTGTGGACAGGTGGACGGCATGGCTTTTTTTGTCACTGTCACTGTTAAAAGATCATAAATCAAAGGCTTTAGCAGCAGTTCCCTGAGGAGGACATGATGTTGTATTGTCAGTTTAGTTTACTCATGGGATAGAGGCATTTAATGCCATTCAGAAGGTTGGTTTCTAGTAGAAAAGCAGTATTTGAATTCATTTTACCAGCTAAGTAGATTGCAAGACAGCTATTATACAAATCATCCAATAAATTGTGAGGCCTTCAATGTTAGCAGCTAAAGCCATAGTCAAAAGCTCTGGATTGTAATTAAAATTAAGATGTGAGATGTTTGAGTCGCACATTATGACGCCTACATGGTGTGTTTCTCTTGCTGCAAATGGTTCAGCGTCGATTCAACATTAGGAAATATCAAGTATCAACATATTACCAAAAAAAAAGAAAAATCTAGGCATTTCATTATGGGTGAAAAAAGACAGGGAAAATGACACAGGCCAGATGGAACATTTGTTCTTAATGAACGAGAAGCATCTCTCCCCATCCATTGCAAATTCATTCTGTGCAAAAAGCAATTAGGTAAAGTAATTTTGCTAATGGATGAAGCAGTTCATTTCTTTTAGAGAGTCTCTACATGATGAAGGGAACCAGAGATGCCTTCAGACAGGACTGCCAATCAGCTCTGCAGGTCTGACGTTCATTAAGCCCCAGGCCTCTCGCCCTGGGATGCAACACAAACTCACAGATGATCTTCTAATCAATAATGAGTAGTGACATTGCATGTTCGTTTTTCAAAAATATCACTATTATTGGCTGAGATATGATGGTTATTTGCTTGCTTTTGTTGTGGTGCACTTTTTTGCAGCAGCTATGCCGCATGTTGTGTGGCACACATACTTGAGTCGGAAAGATGGCATGCGCTCAGACGGGATCTGTTACCATGTTCTTCATCACCTCCACAGTGTTCCCTGGAGCATTCTAATCCGGCCCGGAAGGTGAAAAAGAGATGAGCACAAAGAAAGAGATATAGAGAATGAGAGACAAAAAAGAAAAGAGAGACAAAAAAAAAGAAAAGAAAGAAAGCTAACAAAATGAGAGACAGTTGATTGTGGCATCACTTTACCATTAAAAATTAATCTCAGACTGTCTTGGCACATTTGGAGATCACAGCTTTAGTTTTGGGCCAAACATTTTTAAGTAAACACCTTCACATAAAATAGGATCCAAACTTCCTGGGCCGCTAGTGGAAATGCTTATATTTATCATTTTTATAATGTAATGAATTTTTCATGACAGATTGTAATATCAGCATGAGCGAAAGTTGGACTGAAAAATTTAAATGAATTTCATTGTCCCCTTTCTGCTTTGGTGACTGCAGCACTCAAGCAGCATGCACTCCAGATGCTTGTAATATGTTTATTTTTCCAGATTTTCAATGTAGCCCCAGACTTTTGAACCCCAGTGTATTCATGCATGTTAACCTAAAACCTAAGCATACCGTAATATTGTTCATCCTATATACCTCTCGTGTTCTCTGATAGGTATTTGACCTGGTACGTATGCAGCGATCTACTTGCCCCAGTTTTGAGAAGGCCCTCTCACTGTCTCTGTCTCTGGGTACTGTTACCATACCACAGAAATGGGTTGGTAAATTGAGAGGGAGCATTCTGTGATGGGAGTGAGGTCATTCGCAGGAGTTCAGGATTGAGCTCAGTAATCACAATGCCGTGGATGAGGAATGATCAACAGAGGAGATAGAGTGTCCTGCCCCAGCTGGCCTCTCTTCTTCTATCTTTGGTGCAAAACTAAAGCAGAGTCAGACGTGAAATTGGAAAATAAAGTGTAACGGGCCGCAGAAATGAGAACCGCTGCAGCAGAGTGATGTCTGATCTGAGAAACAGAAACATCTGAAGCTGTTTCTTTTTCGTTATCCCTGATTTTGTCTTGATTAGAAACGAGACTTTTGTTTTTGGCGACTTTGCCTGGTGGTTGTAGTGTGGTTCCATATAGAAGCCCAGTTCCAAATTAAGACAATTTAGCGTCTGTTGATAGGCAAAGATGACTTGGAAAAATAGTCCACGCAGTGTGAGAGAAAATGACAGGCACAGAAACGCAAGCACACAGATAATAACGTAAATCATAGCAAAAAAATAAAAAATAAAAATTCCACGGTGGAGTGATCGATGGCAGCAGATTCTGCTGATAGGCCTGGTTTCTTTCCCAGCATGTCCCAGGCACCCTGCGGAGTCCCGTAGAAACAATAGCATTACTTCAGCCTCCCGACTGGTTTTCCTCAAAGCTGGTGGATTGTTCGTACGCTTCTCCAAAAAGCTGCTTACTGGGCCCTACGGTGCAGCTTTGTGTCTCTTTGCATGCTGAGAATTAGGAGAGGTTACATTACAGCATTAGAAGGGGAGGGGCAGGAAGGATGACAGGGTGGAGGGAGAAGGGGGTAAGGTGCAGGATCTGGCCTGTTAAGGGCTTAAGAAAATGATCAAGGGATATTTTCGGATACATCCACTTTGAGCCTTAGCCACAACAATCTGTTTGACGCATCTTACACAATTCTGTCAGTTTTATTTGATTATGCGGTTCACTCATTTATTTCCCCTACCAGACAAAAGTTTTAACGTGCTTAACTGAAATTGTGTTATTTCTTATCTTCAAAAGCATTTAAAAACCTCATAACGTTGTCATGTGTGAAGAAGCTCAAATAAGCAATAGTTTTAGTGATTTATTTACCAATATTATGATAACTAATTTAGACATTTTTAAATATGCGTTGTGACTTTAAAGTACTTGCACTACCAAAAGTTTTACATAATTTAAGGTTTTTAAATGTTTTTGAAGTCTCTTATGCTTACCAAGGCTACATTTATTTGATCCAAAAATACAGTTGAAAAGTAATATTTTGAAATTAAACCAGAATATTAAATTGTACCAAATTAAACCAATATATTATATTGGTTATAACAGTATATTTTTGCTGCTTAATATGTTTGTGGAAATCATTAAAACAATTTCAGGATTAATTGATAAACAGAATTTTTTCAAATAAAAGAATTTATTTAAAAATACATATTTTTTAATCAATTTAATGCATCTTTGGTGGGAAAGATTTTTAATTTTTTTAGACTCTAACTTGTCTTAAACGTTTTAATGATTGCATATCACAAAACAAACATTAAGCTAAAGTTGTGTAAACATTGATAATAAAAAGTACAAGATGTTTCCTGACAACCAAATCAGTAAATAAAAATGATTTCTGAGGATTCACTGAAGCCTGGAGCAATGGCAGCTGAAAATAAAAATTTGACAATAATATATATATATATATATATATATATATTATCAAATTTATATATATATATATTATTATTATTGTCAAAAATATATATATATTATTATTATTTTTTTTTTTTTACGTTTTTTTAGGAGACCTCTTTCGTAGTAGCGTACATACAGAATTATTTTTAACAATAAGAGCAAATAACATTTAAACCTAAACAACCCAATTAAACTTAATTCCTAACATAAACAAAATGTTTAATTCATTGACCGTACTTTTGCCACATGCAAGTAAAGCACTGGTTCATTTGTGTCCTGTTTATAAGATGCTTCTTGAACACAGCTAAGTCTTAAATTCTGGACTAATGAATGTCATGACAAAGTCCCAAAACTAATTGGCATAGAAACCCAGCGGGGTGCAGCGAGGCCTCTGACCCTGCCAAGGTCGCGGTTTCCATGCCAAGGTTTTATCAGTGCAGTGGGAAAGATACAATCACAAGTGGTTTTGCCCTACTGCACTGAATGGTAATGTAGATGCATACAGGAAATGTTTGCCAATAAGAATGCATGTACTTTAGATACATAGTGAAAAATACACAAGGTTTTTATTTTTATATAGAAACACACAAAATCTGCATCTTTTAAACAACCCAATTGCTTAATCAAGACGAATGGCTTGGAAATAACCAAGAAAAGTGGTCTGTGTAAATGGCAATGTTACAAATAGTACAGTGATTCAGAATGAATCTGTCATCATGACTGATTGAGTAAACCTCCTCATTTCAAAACATCAGTGATCGCGCATTGAAATAAAGGATGTTTATTGACAGCCGAGTAACATGTCTGGGTTTCATTAACTATAGATGTGAGTCTTAAATAAACATGGTCTGTTGTAGACGTTGCGCCAGAATAGGGCTCAGAGTCAGGTTGATGCCTGTTGTGCGTGGCAGTGAAGTTAATCATGCTGGTGCTTTGTCTTCCTTCAGGATTCCAAACTAGGGGAAAGTTCAAGAAAAAAAAAACACACACGCTATCTTGTTCAGGCAGATGCATTTGAAACGCAAAAGCATGTTACGTACTGCCAGCAGTTAAAGTCAGTGGGTGTGATTGTATTGGTGCACAGTAATAATTGTCTTGTGTGTTTTAATATTTTAAGAAAGGCTGGGTTTCAGAATCATATACTATTGTTTTGAACATTGTATATATATCAAAGCGTATTAAAATTATTATTATTATTATTTTTTTAACAGCATATTAGAATGATCTTTGAATGTGACACTGTTGGCTGGAGTAATGACTGATACAAATCCAGCTTTGCCATCACAGGAATAATACATTATAAAATATATTAAAATATATTACATTTTTGTTTTTGTTGTTATGGAATGTCATAATATTACTGTTTTTACTATGAATGTATGAATGTCTTTTAAAAATCATTAACAAGTCTTACTGACACCAAACTTTCAAGCAGTATTGTATGTTCACATAAAATATATATGTCAAAGGTCTTTTAGTGTTTATTATCATTATACAGCTGATGAAATTATAGTTAAATTGAATCTGACTTGTTTTTATAATTAAGAAATGTTTTAGCTTATAACATATCAAATAAGATCACGTGTGAGGTACAACTGCAAAGCTTTATTCTGAACGTTATTTATTTAAATGAATACACAAAAATCGCCCTGCTCCCATACGTGCCTGTTTTAAATTAAAAACAATGAATAATAATTTTGTCTAATTTTCTCTCTGTGTTTCAACAGGAGTGAGTGTCTCAGCCAATCAGGACGATGAGACAGACATGGAGACATTTCAAATGGAAATTGACAAAGACACAAGGAAGTGCAAATTCCGAACTAATGAAGGGAATTACTGGACGCTTGTCTCTCATGGAGGCATCCAGTCAACAGCCACAGAAGCGTAAGATTTAGCTTTACTTTCAAAACAAAGAATTATTTTCCAGTAATATGCGATACGACATGAGGGCAAGCAACATGACTATTACGTAACTACGATTAGATGTATCCACAGCTGAAATATAACTTCCACAAATTGTAAAGCCATTTAATTTTCGCCTGTTCTCTGTGGGTGTACTTGTTTTATTAACATTTGTACGTACAATCTCCCACTGTGTGCAGCGGTGCCAACACCATGTTTGACATAGTGTGGCTCGGTCGACGGGTGGCACTGCGAGCCAGCAATGGAAAATACGTATGCACTAAGAAAAATGGCCAGCTTGCTGCAGTCGGTGACTCTGTGGGTGAGTTCATACTGATACTACCCACAAACGAAATCAAAACATCTAAATCAAATCTAATAGTGCCGGAGAAACGTGCAAGAATACAATATGTCACCGTGGTTTTTCCCTCCAGGTGAGGACGAGCAGTTGATTTTGAAGCTGATCAATAGGCCCATTTTGATCCTGAGGGGAGAGAATGGTTATGTTTGCCACCACAAGAACTCTAATACGCTGGACGCCAATCGTTCAGTCTATGACATATTTACACTGCAGTTCAATGACGGCTCATACCACATTAAAGGTGAGTTTTAATCCGACCACGTTGTCAATCATTTCGCACTGCATGTCCTGTAATAAATCCTAAAGCAGGCTACTGGAAACCAAATAACAGCTTTTATTTTCTTGGAATTGATTTATGTTGTAATCATTTGTCAGAAGTGTAAAAAACATTAATCAGCTGAAATAGATTTTCAAGGGAACTAGTTTAGCTGTAAAGGGCATACAGTATTTAATAGAAAATAGATCACAGAGAGAGAAAGTTTTACAGTTTTCCCCCTTCATGAACTTCTAGAATCTGACTCCATTAAGTAATTATTAAATGCCCCTTTATTATATAAACTATTATATGTACTATATTTCTATAGTAAAGGTTAGATGATCGAAAAATTTTATGTATGTATATGTGTGTATATATAAAAAGCTTTTCAGGCGAGATTACAGCTATATTATATTAAAAAATATATATTTAAATATATATATATACACACACACACACACACACACACACATATATATATATATATATATATTATATAATATATACCTATACACATCCACACAAGCGTAAGATTTTGCTTTACTTTCCAGCAAAATGATGACCAGTATTAATTTCCTATAGGTGCTGGTGGAAAATTCTGGTATGTGTCCAACAGTGGCTTGGTGTGCACTGATGGAGACACACCTGAAGACTTCTGCTTTGAGTTCTTAGAGCATGGACGGATAGCTATAAGGGGCAAAAACGGCAAATATCTGCGTGGAGACCAAGGGGGCAATCTGAAAGGCGACGGAGAGAACGCAGACAGCTCTTCCCTCTGGGAATACTGACACCATGTGGACATTTAAGGAACTGTCACTCACCTGTGGTAAACTCTTGGATTTACAGACGTGAGAAAATAAATCGGTATGATTAAGGTTTAATATTTGGACATCTGTTTCCCCATCAGTCAGCATTTGATGTAGAGACAGCATTCAGCATTACGCATGTATTATTTACCATTTCTGGTTTATAGTCTTATACAAAATGAGCCTGTATAAACAGAATAAAAACATGACAAGAAACATTATCGTACCTGCTCCCTATTGAACACTGTTAGGAAAAATGTGTGAGGTAATGATCTTACATAAAACTTGCAAAGCATGCTATTACTGTGGCAAACATCTCTGTTCGTTTTCGAATTGACACATAATTCATTTACTGTTGTTTTTGTTTATCACTTCTTTTTTTAACTTTAATGACCCATTATTGTCTTGTCATTCTTGCTATTATTATTTATTATCATGTCAATGTTTGTCATTTCCAGTGAAGCTTGTTTTATTCTCTGGGGTTACAGACGGCTATGTTTGTAATATATGGACATATGTGGCATTTAAATTTATTTAGACCTGGTAAATTAAGTCTTCTTGTTGTTTCCTTAAGCTAACTGCAACTGACAGGGAAGCCAAGCTACCAAGAATAGAACAGAATACACAGTAATTACTCTGTCTCACCGAAATGAAAGGTACCAGGATTAAATTCATTTTATTCCCTATTGTGATTTATTTGCTTTCTCTTTCTTAAGACCACCTGGAAAGGTTTTACAGTTACTACAATAAAATCTTGTCTCTTAATTCTGGAGGAATAAATCTCATTTACTGTAACCTGGTTTTAGGTGAAACAAATGGATTGGTTCTGTTCTGAATATAATTGGCTGCCGAGGCGTCAAAACGGAGTCCAAGCAGCATTTGCTGTTGCTGTGTGCCTTACACTGTTCGCATTAGTACAGACAGACAGAACCCAACATAGTAAAGATTCTCGTTCCTTGCTATAGAAATAAACTGCTGCTAGCTACAACTAGTTTAAACCCCAATAAGTATTGCATGCTATTGTTAACCAGTTTTACAACAGCAGACGTACACAGAACATGGTAACCAGTTTTCATTGAAATAATGTAACTGACATGTCCTGCATACAGATCGTTTAGGATTCCCACAGAAAGTCCATGCAGTATTGTGAACAGCTGCTTAAAAAAACATGAAAAGGTCACCTGTGCGTTATAAACGTTTAACACTTATGAGGGAGACACAAAAACATTGGCCAATTCACCAAAGAGCTTTAATAAACCATTCAAATTCAATTTCTGTTAAAGAAAATGAGAAAGTAAATTGCGTGTTACAGTTAATTTGCGTGTTAATTTTGTATTTAGTATTATTATATAACTAATAACATTATAATGCTACATTTAATAGTGCTAATGTATGGACACATTTCTGGGTTTCTCATCATAGTTGAGTTAATCTGAAGTGCAGCGAATGGGAGAGTACCACAAATGTATTTTTTGCATTCCCATTTGCTCAAATAGCAAAAGAAACTCTGCGATAATGTTTTCAAGGCCGTTAAACCCGCATCACAGTCTTGTAAAAAGGGTCCATAAGTGCATGTAGAATATTCTCGATCTGCGCATGCGCGGAAGCGATACGCTGTAGCCAATCAAAACGCGCGCTCGAAATTTTAAACGACCGGAAGAACAGACAACAACAAGCAAACCTAGCGTGTGTCTCGGTCCCCTGCTTTATTATTTTACTGTTCTTATTCAAGAAAATGGATCTTAGCAGTGATGACCAGACTAAAATGTACTTTTATGAAAGCAGACTTCAAACATTCGTTGGCTGGCCGTTTGAAGAGGGCTGCATTTGCACTCCAGAAAACGTGAGTAAACTATTTGATCCGTCGAAATGGAAAACGTGGCTTTGTAGGTGCTGACATGAAATCTTTTACACTGCGTGTTTTGTTCGACAGATGGCCAAAGCTGGGTTTATTCACACCCCGTCTGAGAATAGTCCAGATACAGCGCAGTGTTTCTTCTGTCTGAAAGAGCTGGAGGGATGGGAACCCGAGGATGACCCTGAGTGAGTCCGTGTCTGTTAAACTTTCTGCTATTGCATTAGAGAGCTGAGAGAGGCTTTGTCTATGTAACTTAATGGAATAAGACTCGGATTTAAAGTCAGGGTTATTTAATTTATTAAATGTCATCAGTTCTCTTGTTGTTATGTATTTTGTCCCTGATGCGCTGTGGCTTTCTTGCATTATCAGGAAAGAGCATAAGACACATTCTCCTGGCTGTGATTTTATCTTGCTGAAGAAGACTGTGGACAGTCTGTCTGTGGAGGAGTTTCTGAAGCTTCAGAAAGAGAGACAGAAGTTTATCATCGTAAGTATGAGCTTACTGGCAGGTTATGTTGTCACGTTAACACTCAAAGCCGCTTCATATTAGTAAATAGAAACAAAAGCTATACTTAAATTCACCAATAATAGTGTCCTTTTCCCATTATGTTTCAGTTTACATTTTATAAAAAAAACTATAAACATAAAATTTAAAATATACTAAAATAAAAGTTGTCAAGGCACTTATTTCATTTTCGCTTAGTTTATCTTGATGTACTTAACTAAAATAACTTTAGATATCCTAGACCATAAACTAAGAAAATGACAATTGCACAACAAAATAAAATAAAAACGTATTCAAGATATCAATAAAAATAAGTCTAATTAACGTAGATGTATAATATCTAGTGTCTAATCATATTAGAATAACTGTGTTCAATTTGCAGACTTCAGCTATAAGCACCTTTTTAATTAATTGTTCACCCAAAAATAAACACCGTCATTCACTCACTCTAGTATTTCCAAATTTATTTGTTCTGAAGAAAGTTTGTAACCAGGCGTTTTTGGGTCACCGTTGACTTCCATAGTAGAAAAAAAATACTATAGAAGTCAGTAGTGACCCAGAACAGCCTGGTTTTGTAAGGCAGTAATTATCATTCATCTCAGTGTCCAGTGTTGATTCAGTTCAGTATCGCAAAGTTAGTGTAATTATCCAGCTAAATTCATGTTACATTTTGTTATCAGGTTAAGTCAGTGCAGTTAAATGAATTTTTGATAAATAAAAGTAACTCAAGCAACTCAACATCTCTCTTAATTTTCCCCTATAATAAATGAATGAGTAACCTAGTTATATTTTCTTTGACAAAATGGCGTCTCGAGTCTATTTTTTGCAAAAGTGCAATCTTCCATGATACGATAATTAAATATTACTATATTTGCTTGATTTCTGTCTTCATTTACATGCTAAGAGTATGAATGTAATCTTTCAGAAAAAATCGTGTAAACAGGCGATTGAAAAATTTGAAGAGGTGGTGAAGGTCAAGAGGGCTCAGATCATCCAGACTGCGATGGGAGAGGAGTAAAGGGTTTCATTTTGTTGTGGTCTATTTTAATTTTTTTTGTGGACCTTACTTTCCTCTTTTCTTTCTTTTGTACGTCATGCAGCGCTTTGTTTTATAAATGTCATAAATCTGTACGTCACGTCACCTGTTGAAACTGTCCGTACACACATTCTTCCTCCTCTTTATAGTATTTATTTTAAAATGATCTTAAAGACTCTCATGGCCCCAATGTTTAAGGCACATCTTCTATCTTGTTCTTTGAGACCTTTTTAGTTTTTTTCTAACTATAAAAACTGAAATAAAAGAAAATCTTGCACCTGTAATGAGTTTTCTTGGGAATGGGGAAAACCTGGAAGCATCCACATTTTTAAGTCAGGGAAGATCAGTAGAAATTATTATGGTAACCGAAGCTCAGCTTTTAAAATATTGCATTTTCTGAATTGCTCTTGCAGTGAGACTAATATGTTAGAGGAAACCAGTGTGAAGAGATACAGATGCATGCTATGATATTTATTTTGTTGCATTTGGATGTTATCAGTAAAAAAGGATGGATGGTTGAATAGTATCGTGAAGGGTGTTGGTTATGAACTGTACGTCATGTGTCCTCTGTACCAGTCATGCGTAATCTTGTGCTCAGTGTTGGTTAAACACGGACCGCACACACCGGTGAGGAATAAATGTCAAAGCAACCCGCCTTTTTTCCATAAGACCGCAAACTTTTGTAGTTATTAAGTCTTTCATGGCATCTATCGTTGTCCGCATCTCGGATGGACGGCCAGCATCACTTGCTCCAGCTGTTGGGCAGCGCGTGTGATTTATTCCATGAGCTCCTGGGACGCTTCTGTTCGGTATCTGATCGCGTCGCGCGGACAAGTGGTATGGTTTTCAGCTTAGTTTTTGCGTTGTCCTGAAACGGAATCGCGTGTGTTGTGAGCGATATGAAAATTACATTCGGTTTCGTGGTAGTCGGCGGGGGCTTAACGGGTGTCCTCAGTTTCATCTCTTTGGCGCTTGCCATCGGAACCGAATACTGGTACATCATCGAGGACAAGCGCGCGAACCACACCGACCCGGAGCGCACTAACTCTGGACTTTGGGGAGTTACAGATGGTATGACGCTCGTTTTCATCCTCGGGTCTTTAGCCGTCAGGATCTGCGAGTTGCCTGTGATCATAGTGCGATTATTTTATTCAGCTTTCACATCTTGGGTGCGCGTACTGTTCATACTGACCAATGGATTCCAATCAGTTTTCCTGACGTAGGATGACTATTAAAAAATTGTTTAATAGAGATTGCATCAACAATGCAACATCTAGCACAATAATTGACCATTTAAATCATAGTTAAAATAGCTAAATCTGTATAACTTTCTTGACGCAGGGTGCGTATTCTTATGCAAGTATAATTCAAATTGTCTTTTGGCGCTTATTTGAAACACTTTTTAAACGACACACTACTTTTCAGTTATATTTGTGACCTGTAATTTTATCGATGGACAATCTTATAGTCACTGATCGAGCAGCTGTTGCTATGGTTACCTTCTCAAGCAAAATTGAATTTTATGCCTTATTTGGTCACTGAAAACGTTGTTGAATAGGAACTATAGCCTACAAAAATAATATTCTGAATGGTTCGAGCGAGAAGCACGGTCATAATTTCCACCCTGCTAATTTACTTTGTTTTTGTAGATGTACAAAGTCATGCAGAAGACACTGGATTTTCAGACTCTGAAAGGCAGATGGAAAGTGAGTGTTGTAAACCCTTTTCATAAACACAACAACCTTAACTCCCTATAAAACTGCTTATTGCGCTGCAGCGTTCCATCAATCCAAATCTGGTTGTATCACTAAGCCGTCATTTTTTGCATTAGAATGGATATACAATTCTGTAATTTCTGTGTAGCTTAACAGCAGTGATTTACTCCATTCAGTCATGCATAGCGTGATTGCAATCTTGCTGCCCTTGAGTCTGGTGATGCTGGTGTTTGGAGGTATCTGTGGACTCGTCAGTTCCCTGGCCAGAAGCCGGACGCTCCTGATTGGATCCGCCTCGTATTTCCTCTTCTGCAGTAAGTTTGAATTATTGAATGCCACGGTTAACTCAGAAAACCACCACTGTTATAAAATCAAATATACCGGTTTATATATTGACTGCAGCAAAAAAGTTTGTCAGCGGAAAACTTTTCTGACATGCATTCGTGAGTAAACACGATGCAATGCATAGCTTTCAATCACGAAGACCCAGAGGGCAAAACATCAGAACAGCGGCAAAAAATTGTCAATTTTCCATCTGTTTCCAAGCTGCAAATATTTAAATCATGCTTCAAAAGAATTAAATGAAGATGTGAACGAAATGCAAAAGTTTTGGCCATTTTCAATCCTTATCACAGTACATGCACCCATCTCATTATTTCAATCACTAGTCAGCGTAACAAAATGCTGTGAAAAATACTTAGTGTTTTAATGTATTCGAAATGGTCATATTAAAAAACAAATTCAGTACACACCTTATTAATTATGCTAATGTTATATACGCAAGCAGATGAGCCCATAATATGATGCACTAAAATAAATGTTTTCTTTGCAATGGTTTTCTATTGGAAAATAGTACTATTTATAATTCCTTTTCCATTGTCTCCAATACTGTTTGAAAGCTATTGTTCTGTTAAAACAGCTTGAGAGAGGGTTTTTTCCCATACAATCCTATTTAAATATATATATATATATATATATATATATATATATATATATATATATATATATATATATATATATATAGATATATATATAGATATATATATATATATATATATATATATATATATATATAGATATATAGATATATAGATATATATAGATATATAGATAGATAGATAGATAGATTCACTTGTCGCCACCTACTGGAATAGAATATAGATTTTTTTTCGTCACTACTAATGGCTATGAAGTAAAATTCTCTGTAGAAAAAGGAATTGCAGAAATTTATATAAAAGTGACTATGCCCATACAACACAATATTTACAACACAGTTAATTACCACACAATAATGCCTTCACATGCTGGTTTGCTTATGCACAAGCTCTAATCCCATTGGCTAGTGCTACATAAAGAGAAGAATAAAGTAAGCAAAGAGAAGTCGACTTCTGCAAGTTATTTTTGTTAAATAAAAGAAAATATTTTACATTTGCATAATTTTTAGCGTGTTCCTAATCTCAGGCAAATTCAACTATTGTCTGCAGACTGATGGGGTACAGCACTAAATACAGTTCAAGTTCAAACAGCTGGCACTGCAGTTCTCTGAATGACAGTCAAAAACCGGAAGACTGAAGGCATTACTCATCTGGAATAATCGTAATGTCAGAGTCTTATGGGACTGAAGTTATTGCGGTTCATTGTTTTCCTCTCATGAAATTGATAGGATAATAGTGAACATCCCCACCAGCTATTTCTGTGATTGAAAGAGGCAATCTTAAGGTGAAAGGGAAAGGTGAAACCAAAAAATATCTGAGTAGATTTATGTAAGAAATAATGCAGCCCTCTGTAATTCTGACCGTGCATCAGTCCCTCATTTAAATGTGATTTTATTGCTTTTGTTCTCCCATGAACGCATGCATGAGCAGAAGAAAAAATGCATGCTGAGTACAACCAGAGCTCATTTCCTGAGACCCCTGCAAGACATCCCAGAGCAACTTAAGTATCACAGGCATGAGAATTTTGCTTTGATCTTCAAAAATACACACACAGTCATTGTGACGTAGCTGGCTTGCTCTTTACCCTGACTCTAAAAAGCATCTCAATGCCTGTGTCTCAGAGTGTTCTTTCACTATGTAGCCTGAAGACATATGACTTGAATAAAGGTTTCCTTAAAGGAGTTGGCCAATGAACCCCAGCATTTATCACTGTGGTAATAAGGAGCGCATGGCAAGTGTTTAACACAGTGAAGCTTGGAATGTAAATGCAAGGGGAAAACTTTGGCATCGGCCATGTTACTTATATTGTCTTTTATTTTTTGGAATGTCCTATATTTTTTTGGATTGGTAATGTAAAAGAAAATACAGATGCAATTTTAATGAGAGAATTTCTCTCTATGTCATTCTTCTCATCAGATGATTTGAAAGTCATCGTTTACCCAAAAATGTACATTTTCTGAAAATTTACTTATGGTGGATGAGTCGGTTTCTTCATTTGGAGAAATTTTCATTACATCACTTGCTCACCAGTGGATCCTCTGCAGTGAATGGGTGCCGTCAGAACGAGTCCAAACAGCTAAGAAAGATCAGGAAGTGTTATTATGAATTATGTACTTGTATATTGGCCAGAAGTGGTGGTATAAAATTAACTTCAGAGGATATTACTATGGCCTGTGAATTATTGTGATGTTTTTATCAGTTTCTTGAACCTTCATTCATGACGGCGCCCATTCACTGCAGAGGATCCATTGGTGAGCAAGTGATGTATGCAAAATTTCTCTAAATCTGTTTCAATGAATAAAAGAACTCATCTGCATGTTGGATCCTTCAGGGTGAGTAAATTTTCAGGAAATGTTCATTTTTGAATGAACTCCTTCATCAGTGTATCCATTCACCAGGCTGTGATGTGTGACATACACACAGTGCTGCACAAAATAATCAGTAGTTCCTGGAAAGTAAAGGCTGTTTCTTCTAAATGAGCCGACAAATGTAAGACCAGAAACGAGTCAGTTTGTTCCTGTCTAGACTCTTGCCCATGCTAATTAGAAACTGTGCTACACTCTGTTTATTGGCTCTTAATTTTATGTGCATATTATGGCTGATGTGGAAATCCATTGTCATTTTGTCAGTGTTTAATTAGATGTGATTTCTGCTGCTGTTTATCCACATCAACACATTCTGTTTTAATGAAGATTTGGTAATAATGGCTCACATCTTGGAATCATCAGGCACCACAGGGTGCCACAGGAAGCTAGTCTGACTTCCTTTCTGGTTACATTGCTGGTTTTTCTGAGCACGGATGTCGTAGACTAGTCGTGCATTTATGGCTCTCTGCGCTTACAGAGAGATAAGCGTTTAGGGGGA
The DNA here is from genome assembly GCF_018831695.1 of Puntigrus tetrazona. Lineage (NCBI taxonomy): Eukaryota > Metazoa > Chordata > Actinopteri > Cypriniformes > Cyprinidae > Puntigrus > Puntigrus tetrazona. The sequence goes on along the minus strand of NC_056710.1, from coordinate 15,085,395 downwards.
AAAACTCTGGAATGTTTTTTTTTTTTCAGCTCTGGTTCAGTTGATTACAGAAAAAGGTGAGTTTTTGGCAGCTCAAAATGCAGTTTTGTTCAAGTAAATCATTTAGATAAGGCAAACATTAAGTTGGGAGCTTTATTAATAAAATATGAGCTGGGAATAAGATCACTGGATCAAGACAATGTAAGACAATTGCAAAAAATGTTAGCAGAAGCTTACTGTTAAAGACCTGTATCAGTAAAGCGAAGCAATATTTTGAGACTCAGGTACCGAAGTATACTCAGATTTTAAGCCAAGTTACATCTGTTGAATTAAACCTGCTTGCCATTTTTAGCCCACACCTTAATATGTAACTGTCCATCTATCTACAGCACACCACAAGGTGAAGAATGTCTTGTATCCTCTGACAGAACAACAAGATCTAAATGATGCTTAATTGGTTTTGTTTGTGTGTGTGTGCATTCATGCGTGCCTGTGCATGTGTTTTCTCAGGTCTTCTCACTCTCTCTGGGGTGAGTCTGTACATCAGGTACTCTCAGAAGGCTCTGGAAGAAACTGAAAGGCAGATGGGTCGTGAGCAAATGGCTCAAGTGCACACATCATTCGGCTGGTCTATGGGCATGGCCTGGATCTCCTTTCTTCTGGAGGTGATCACTGGTCTTCTCCTACTGCTGGCTGCCAGGCTGGTGTCCTCAACCCAGTATGAAGAGTCCGTCGCCCCCATATAGAGACTCACCACCTCCCTGAACCATACATGTACATTTCAGGCAAGGCAGTCAGAACTTGTCAAGGTAAGGCCTTCTTTCTGTCTTATATCATTAGCAAATGTACATTTAGTGATTCAAAGTCTGGAAGCATCTATTCATATACACGATGATTGTTTCAAGTCAAATACATAAAATAACACAAATGGAAATAAATTACAATGGTAAGAAAAAAATTCTAAATTAGTTGCACACACCAAAGACCATGAAAAACATTTCTTTTGACAAGTAATGTAGATATGGACAACCAAATTGCCCTTTGTAATATGCAAAAAATATATCAGATAAGGATATTAGAACTATTAAGTACATTTCATTTAATTATTTGTTACTGTTAGGGGTCATTCTGTTTTATAGCATATAGACCAAGTCAAAGGCCAACTGTCTGGCTCATTTTCATATGTTTTGTTGTATTGCTAGTAAATTTCATGTGTTTTTGTGCCTCCGTAATTTATTGTCTTTTATGCTGGGCCTTTGTTTTTCTTGTGCTTGTTATTATGCTTGGTTTTACATTATGAGCATGTAACAGGAAGCGTGATCTAATTGTATATGTTTTACAGTCATTGTTCGTTAAATATATGTAGTTTATGAAAAGGCTTTTTTGAGCTAAATTAATTTGAATTTTGCAATTTAATTTGTTTTATATTTGATATCTTCTTTGATGTTGTGTACTTAGACTTCCGAAACTTAACATTTCATGATTGCGTGCTTTGAATTTTTAAAACTTTGATCTTTTCATTTAGTCATGCTGTAGCTCTTAGAAAATATTTGCTAAGATGGATCTTACATTTCTATCCATCACACCAAAACAAGCAGATTTCATTTGCAATGCCAAGAGACATCTCACAGTCCCTGAGAAGCTGTATCTTGTGAATGCTGTTGTTCTTAAATTACTGTTAAATTACTGTCTTCTCGTTAAAATGTATAAACATTTAGTGCTTTGCACTTTAGCTTGATTAGTAGCTGCTGTTGTTTGTTAACTCTAGTTGTTATATTGTCATTTTTTATTATTCTGGTTTTGTTTTATGCAATAGTGCGGAACATATTGTTTTTAAATATTCGCTAAGATTAAAGCTTAACTGAATTGTCTGTATGTAATGGTTTTTATATTTGATTTTTTTTGGACTTGTTTTATAAAAATGTATTAGGAATAACATATTTGAGCACCAAAAGGCTGGGCAAATGTGACTTACAGGCAAATAGTCATAAGGGAAAAATATAATATTTCATATATGAAAACAAAGCTCTAACTGGTCAACAACAACAGAAGAAATGTGACTCACAATAATGACTCAAAAGGTGCTTTTGGCACACTTGGATGAATTTCTGAATCATAAAGAATGTATTGTCTTAAATGAGCACCCTCGTGGGTTTAATGTTTTTTCTATGCAATATAACAGTAGCCACAGACGTCAGAGGTCTGCTTTAACACTTTCAGGAGGCAGAGAGGCAAGAAATCAGAATCATGAATTTTTTCATTTCAGGTGTGGAAAGAAAACTAAACAAGTGAGTGACGAGGCTACCTTTTTAATTAAAAAAAAAAAAATCTTAATGCTTCTTTCCAAACCGAAATTGTTAATTTGTCTTATTACAAATGTAATAAATGGCTGTGTAAATTACAGCCATTTCTTTAAAGACCAGGCTGGTCTGAAAGCATAGATTACCAGATGCTGCATCCAAAACAGATGTAAATGTTTTTTGTTGAATTATTCACAAACTATAAATTGCGCTTTGTTGCCATCCCTATTTTTGACATCTTTTAGATGAATACATTGAGTCCAGTAATAGCACTCAAGCCCTCACTGAATAATTTTGAATTTCTGTTGGAGACAATCTGCTTTTGTGGCCTTCTCCATAAGTAGATGATTAGTCCACCCCATCAAGCATACATAGCCCCATCAGAGCGTTAGTGGGCCACACAAGGCTAAAATTAATGTTCCTTTGGGCTGGCCTTGTGGCTCACTCCATAATGGCACATGCCAGTGTTTTTCCATCATGAGATGCTGCACCCTTATATGCAGTCTATCAATGTGCCTATTGATTCTCTGCTATTTATGCAACTACATGCATCATGCAGAAATACAACCATTAATTAATCCCAATGAGATTATGAGCAGGCAGCAGTTTTACTATGAAGTTTTAAATATTTCTCTATTTTTTCATTTTGTAGTGTAATTTAATTTAGTGTACATTAGTATTATTATTATAAGACTTCACTCTTCAGAATGGCTTTGTTGGCAGAAAATACAAATCAGTGTAAACAGGCCAATCACACAAAGCCATTAAAACTGTCCACATTTCACCATAAAATTAATCATACATTTAATAAGCAGACAATTTTGTGCATTGTTTTTTTTTTTTACAAATTTAAATCACTAAAACAAATACTGCCGTTATGTATAAATAAATCATTTATATGTTAATGAGAATATGAAATTTAGAATCTGAATACAAAAAAACCCCTATGAAATGAAATGTGCTGGCATGAAAATTTAAAATAAATAAATCTTTTAAGCAAAACATACTTTTTTTCCCTTTTATTTTAAAATTGGCATATAACCTGACATTTTCCTGACAGGTTTTGTGAGAATCACCCACACTTGATGTTGTATACATGATTCTGCATAAGTTATGCAATTTTTGTAAGGCAAAACCAGATATTGGCACCTCAGCCATGACACGGTTTACAATGTCTTGACTAAATTTCACAAATAAGCAACAGAATAAATTCAAATGCCCAAAACAAGTTTAGGGATTTGCCGTTCAAAAAATATGTAGATCCAGTAAATTCATTCCTTATACATTCTAAAGCAAAAAAGAGATTATCAGCCAAAACAGTGGTCCTGAGCCCCTTCTGATATTCATGTTGTCATGCTGATCCTTCACATGACTACATCTTATCCTTATGGGGAATGCTTACTTAACAAATCGTGATATAAACAATAAAATGAGCCATAATGTGTCTTTATAAAAGCCCTCCAACTACTTTGGCTGTTCAAAGAACGCATTTAAACAAGATTCAAATGTCAGTCACAATAGTTTATTGTGAGAAACCATTAAGTGTGTGTGTGTGTGTGTGTGTGTGTGTGTGTGTGTGTGTGTGTGTGTGTGTGTGTGTGTGTGTGTGTGTGTGTGTGCAGTGTATATACACACCATGTGGGTGTTCTATACCTCTCACCACTGCACTCAAGTTGAACAGCAAGGACTTACCCACTTTATTCAAAGTAGTGTTAGATCATATTTGACCATGTCTTCCAGCATAATTAAAAGCTGCCCAATTAACTTGCTTAATTTAAATTGTGTATGACAAATATATATTAAAAACCATTATCCTTGTATATATAAAATGTTGTGCAGAAACCTTATGATCATTTCTCAAATATGCGTACATTGTACATTTTGATTCATAGAATAAACATACAAACAGAAAATGCACATAAGCCCCTCTTTCAAATGCGAAATCTATGAATCTCAAATTGTCATGAACTTGAAAGCAACTGAATGGTTTTAGCTGTCTGCCTTGTAAAAGACTCCTAATTAATGTCATTAGCATATCAAATATCACAGATCATAGTAATTTAGAACAGCAAACTGCAACAGCTAACATTTTCAAAAACCAATACTCCAACAATAAAACGTTTGTGCGTCTGCTCAGACCCTGACGTGACACTAAGCATTTTTCTATGTGAAAGACATTTTTGACAAGTGAACACTGGCGTGCATTTAAAAGTGTTTCCACACTCTAAGATCAAATCTGTGCGTTTGCACGCTTTATAAATGAGACCCCTGATTGTGTCAGAAAATACTAGTTTTATCTGTAACAAAACAACTAGTCAACAAAGTAGTCTAATACCAAAACTCATTAACAGCAAGTCTTGTCTGGTACCCAAAATAAACTATATTAGCAGCCTTCTTTCAGCCAAGAAGTGATGAGTGATAAAGTGATAAAATTATTAAAAACGAGCAGTTTCTTGAATAGTCTGTTTTCAATATTTACAAACCTCAACAATTAATGTTATACCAAACCGCTTCACAACGTCCCATAAACATTACATTTCCACAAACATTCCCTCTTATTCATGGAGACAAACAGCCTCTACAATATAGTTATAACACCAATCAACAGTTGAAAAATATAACAAGCATCAACGACTAATTAACAAACTAATCAATGAATGAATATACAAGCACTGTAATGATTCTTATAAATGATTATGACTTAATGGAATAATAAAATAAATTGTTATAAATGAACATACATTACATAAGATTCCTGTCTTGAAGCAAAATATGCATTTGAGGATATATATTCTTCAGAATATAATAATTCATTTTCAGAATATAATAATTCATTTTGAAGTTTTTACAGGTTTCTTTTTTTTAAAAAAGGTCTCTGCATTGTAAAAAATATTAGCATTATTTTAATGGTAGAAAAACTGGAAATGTTACGGTTAATTTTTTAATGGTAATTTAATGGTAAATAAACTGACATTCCCAGAATGCCCTGCATTGCATTTATTAGGGTTTTTTGTTTTACATGTTGTTAAATGAATGTTTATTGCATATTTCAGTTTGAGTCTCACCATGACGGTGTTTAGTGTTCACACGAATGACACCGAGTACCTTCTATATATGTCTATTTTTAAAAGCTGCTTGTGATGGGCTTTGGTCTATCACGTGACATTCACCACCTGCATTTGGTGGTTATCAGTGTATTTCAAAAATACAAAACTGATTTCGGTACTTTTAATTCTTTGGTAAATTAACATCGTATCAGTTAAGTAAATTACGGTATTTAACTGTAAATTTAAAACCTAAAATGCTGTTACCAAATATCTTGCAGTCGCCGCCGTTTTTTTTTTTTTTTTTTTTTTTACAGATTGTTTTTTACAGTGTGGGACCAATAGAATGAATGTGAAGGCTCTTCTCATGATATCCTGTTAGATTTGAGTTTGTGCTGTTGGGCTACAAACTGAGCTTTCAGTATAGCCAGCTGAGTGTCTTCCTCGCTGATACCCAGATGCCACACAGCCCTGACTGATCCCCCGACATGGGGGAACATCAGAACCTGGACCCCCTGACCCAAAGCCTTCACCTCTTCTTCATCGACCCCTGCCATCCTCTCGCAGAACTCCACTGAGCTCATCTGGGTGTCCTGAAGACGAAACCTCAAAATGTTGGTTTCCACATTGTTTAGATCCAACTCATACAGAGGAGGGTCACACTGTAACAATGCTAGAAAAAGAACAAGGTGAAAGACATTCCATCAGAATCTTAAAAATGGAACTTCGATATTTAAATTTGGCATTTAATTTCCTTTTACATAAGCAAAATTGAAATGCACTGAATGGGGACTAAAACTTTCAAGCTTTAAAAGGGCACTATGTCCATATAATTTATATGTGCATTATATTCCAAGTCTTCTGGAGTCATACAATTGCTTGTGTGAAAAACAATCTATTCAAGTCATTATTCACTGACATACAATACCTGCTGCATTCACAGTCATTGAGTTGAACTCAAGGACCAAATCTATTTGATTGTCAATAGAATCATTAAAATGTCCTTTTATGCCATTTGAAGCTTGAAAGCCCTGTATCTGAATTGAAAAGGAGAAATAAAAATAAAAAAAATCACCTTTTGTCATCCCGGGAAGAATGAATGTTAAATGGGTTTCTAAGAACATCAAGGCAACTAAATAATGGCTTTTATTTTTTGACTGAATTGTTTCATTGAATTTATTTATTTTAACAGCTTCAGTTATGACCAACTAGTTTTTTTTTATGCTTTCAGAAATTAGAAAGTAAATGAAAGACCTACTGTTGTGAAAATCAAGTTTGTAATATTGTTTACGTGTCATTTTATCAGTCAGTGCCACTGCTGAGCGAACTGTAGTGGTACCTAAGACCATTTTAAAAATATGTTTTGAATAAGCCCCTGTTTCCTACCATCACAAACATATAACCAGTCCCGTTTCATATAATTAGCCAACTGTATCTACCTAAGAATGTTGAAGGATGTAGCTGTCTGAGGTGGCAAATGGGAACATTGTGACATGTTCATGAAGTGTTCAACATTTGTTTTCATTTAGTTTTTTTTTTTCCAGTTATTTAAGTGCATTATCCGGTTATCTTTTCCCAAAATGTTCAGTGTGAGCTCTGTACTCAAACCGTTTATACACAACACTTTTTGTGCATATATAATTCGAATGTATAATTCGTTCTTCCTGTTCAGAATCGGTTTCAATCATACATGGCTGAATCGATCCAATTCTGCAACTTCAGTTAACCGAGTAAAAAGTGGAGCGGGTATTCTGATCTGGTTTTGTCGAGTGGAGGTGGTTGCCTATTCATGATTACTTGTAAACAAAAAGAGAGTTACGTTAAAGCCATTTTAAGGCATTTAAATCATTTTTGCAAGATAAAAACCTTTAAATGTCATTTTAATTATGAAAGACGAGTTTTAAGGGATGAAAGTAGGAACTGCATGGAGACTTCAAATAAGCTACATTCAGTTGTAGAGGTTTACTAAGCATTATGTAATTAGATGACTAACAAAACAACGGCCTTAATTCCAGCTACTATGAATAAGAGTATTTTATGTGCTTAATATTTTCCTATATGTTTTTTAGAATCATTATGTTCTCAGAAGAGATCTAACTAAGCACCTACAGTGCAAGGTTCTGTCACCTTGAGCAAAGCTTCTGGCTTTCCTGTGGTCCTCCTCCAGTCTGCCAATCATGTCTGACAGGGCAATCTTTCCAGCTGCTGCCAAGATACCCGACTGGCGCATTCCGCCGCCAAGTGCCTTGCAAGCACGTACTGCTCTCTGTATGAAATCTTTTGACCCACCTAGCATGGTGCCCACAGGCGCCCCGAGTCCCTGCCAAAGAGCAAATCAGATCAGATTTCCAGCTCTTCACATGAAATATAATCGACAGGGATAGAGAAAACAAAACAGGATCTAAAATATTCGGAACAGATTTTTTCATATATAATTATTGTATTAAATGGATGCATGTTTACACACCATCCACCGTAATGCACTAAATACGCTAGAGGGCTTTCATGTTTTTTTCCTTTTTTTAAAAAAAGCATTTTCCTAAAAGGTTAATGTTAAAACTTATATATTTACATTACACTTACATTTTATCATCTTAACATGTTGGCTCATAAGGCAACCTGTTCCATGTAATATCAACCCTGTACTGTTCAAACAATATGTCTACAATAATATTTGCATTTATAAATAAAGTATATGACGTACATTGTACAACATAAATTGCAAATTACAAATGCACTTAATAAATGCATCAAGTACAATCAAACTGCTGTTACAATATATGAGTAGACGCACGTTGTGTCTGGAATACAGATGGCTGCTATTTCTCTCCAGAACAGATAAGTGATTTGATATTCATATTGCTGGTCTTTGTCTATAAGCCCCAATTATGTTTAATATCTTTCAGTAAGAGGGGAAAGAGGAAAGTTCGATGATGGAGAGTAGCCTATTTTCGGCTAGATGCAAACAAGTTCTCTAATTAAAATGCAAATATGCTTGTTGACATCTACTCCAAGGATTTTGTTGAGTTGAGAGTGATTAGGTTTTACTTCAGGGTTTCTTCAATTGACTTTGTGTGTATGTGATGATCTGAGTTGTGATGTTGAGTTCATTCTGCAGGGAGTAATGAGAAGGACGTTTCAAAATCCTAGATGATAAGATGTGATTACAGGTGTGTTATCAGAGGAAAGTACCATCACACTTTGATGATATGAATGAACTAAGGCTTGATAATCTGGATGTGTGAGACTCCTTCAGGGTGCAGGTTATAAAGCATACGAGCATTGACTTTAACAAGGTCATTTTCAGTGCCTCTCACCTAAACTGATTTCTCCTGCTTTTGGTGCGAACTAAAGATTCTGTTTTTCACTGCCCGGGGTTGTTTTGTTCAAAATTACTGAAATAACGTCTCTGAAAGAAACACTTCCTAAAGCGTGCAAACTACTGCTGGTTTATAATAAGTACATTTTTTCTATTATGAAAGTCTCACCACTGTTCAAGGTGAACTTGTTGCTGCATTTACTGTACAGTTTCAATTTTCAAATTATGTTCTCCTTTCTCTCACATAAAAATTTTATTGGCCTGCTGGCAGTCATAATAAAACAACCTTGATAATAAAACAATGTGTGCTGAAATAAAGGCTAGTCATTCCCCAAAATTAATCAAAATAAATACACACACATTTCCGTTTGTGTTTAGGGTCAGTAAGATTTTAAAAGAAACTTTTTTTCTTTCAAAACAGTAGTATTACTTAATAGAACTGTTATTACTATATAACTGTAACTAATATATATTTCATTTGTTTCATTAATGGCAAAGCTGAATTTTTATGCAGCCATTACTTCAGTCTTCATTTTTACGTGAACTTTCAGAAATCATTCTAACATGGTGTTTTGGTGATTAAGAAACATTTCATATAATTATCAATGTTGAAAACAGTTGTGCTGCTTACCATTTTTGAGAAAACGTTTCCCCCCCAAGGTTCATTTATTTAAAATATAGATTTTTTTGTAACTTAATGATGTTTTTGTAACATTCAACTGTCAAACTCGATCAGTTCAATGCATCCTCAATAAAAAAATGCAATACTAAAAAATAGTACAGAGTCTAACCATTTGAATGAATACATTTGTAAATAATTAATTGTACAAAATCGACATTTAGCATTAACTTTATATCAGACATGCAATGCATAGTAAAAGTGAATAATTTAAAACATATATGTGTGTGTGTGTGTGTATATATATATATATATATATATATATATATATATATATATATATATATATATGTATGTATATATATATGTATGTATGTGTGTATATATACATACATAGATACATACATACACACACACATACACACACACACACAGTGGACCATAAACAAGCACGGTCAGAGTGTGAGTGCTCACCTTAGACAGACACACACTGACAGAGTGGCAGTGCTGCAGTATAACAGAGGGTTGGATTCCCAGAGCCACGGCTGCATTCATAACTCTCGCTCCATCCATATGCACAGCCAAACCGAACTCATCAGCCACAGACCGAAGCTTGGAGTGAAAACCACAAACGGTTATCTAAGTCTTCTGCTTTATTTTTAAACGTATAACATAAACGTGTAACACGTGAATGTTTTGAGGTAATGGATGAAATGATTTGCGCCGCAGCTCTGAATAAATCAGTGTATGTTAAATTACTCATTTACTACATGAACATCACCAGGAGGTGTAAATGGAGGGATTGTATCCCATTGCTTAGTTTAGCCCCAAGTGTCTGGCTGCCTTAACGTATTCTCACTCTCACACATTTACTGAACTAATGTTTAACCAATATCTAACCTCCTGCAGGAAGGAGAGTGGGAGGACGCGGCCTCCCTGAATGTTGTGCGTGTTTTCCACACAAATCAGGCGAGAGCGTGGGTAGTGTGGGTTAGGGTAATCGTGACGGATCTTGGAAGTCAGCTGGTTGAGGTCAAAGGTCCCATCACCAAGAGTAGTGACTGTTGCAGAATGGACGCCTGCAATCTATGAACAAATAACAAAAGAGCATTGTATTTCAGCCTACAGAACTATCAACTATGTTTCTTCAACTGTGGACACTTTTTGGAAAATAAACACACATTTCATAACCCTAATAGTTAACTTAGTTCGTCTGCCAACAAAGTTCAACAAATACTCCACTATTGAAAAGTTTGAGGTCAGTCATTTTTTCCTTTTTTTTTCAAGAAATTAATACTTTTAGTCAAGCAAGCACCCTTTGAATTGAATGTCAAAAGTGACATTAAAGACTTTTACAAAATGTGTTACAAAAATGTTTCTCTATTTCTAAAAAAACATCACAGTTTCTGCAAAATAATCAGCATAATTCTTTTCAATACTGATAATGAGAACCTTTTTTTTGAGCACTAAAGCAGCGTATTAGACTCATTTCTGATGATGGATAGTGAATAAAATTTTAAACTACATTAAAAAATACATAATTATTTAACATTTTAATAATACGTTTAAATATTACTATTTATTATTATTATTCATCAAATGAAGCCAGCCTTTGTTTCGCATTTCTTTGAAAAATATATAAAAAAAAAAAGCTTACTAACCTCAACCTTTGAAATAGCAGTTTTATCACTCAACAAATTATATTTGATAATATTGTGATAATTTCCACCACATCTTAAAATTATAATTGTGTTGAATATCATTCTGTGGTGAAAATGGCATTTTAATATTTTGGAATAAATTGGCAGGGTCCTTTATATGCTATGTGAATAAAGTAGTTGTCATGCAGTATTTCATTTTAAATTAAATCGATACAGGATTAATTGGAATTGCATGAGAGAAAACATAAACCTATTAAATTGGTTCATACCTGTGCACTTCCTCCTTGCTCATAAACGTGAATATGAGAGAGATCACCTACTATCATCTCATCACCTCTTTCTCTGCAGTGCACCATAACTGAGACAAAGAATAAGGATAGACATATGAGGGTAACATATGAGGTGGAAAAAATAGCTCTGCTATACATTAGTGTAACATCTGGTCACTAACAAAAACTAAATTCCAAGAAGAGTGAGCTATTTCTGTGAGCGCGAATCAATATCATTTTTGAAATATCAGATTTTAATATCCAGAAGCGGCTCTCAGACAGTGACAGAGACCAAAGCGACACGCACAAAAAAAAAGCATTATAAATGTCCATTTTACCTTAGAGCTTTTACCAAGTGACAACAAGTTTTATTAATAGCCCCGGGCACCATCCCTCAATCTCACCTGCAATCAGGTTACTCATTGTTCCTGAGGGGACATACAAAGCCGCTTCCATGCCGAACATATCAGCAGCTATTTTCTGTAGGTCTACAGAAAGAATGGAAAAAATATCTCATAGAAATGCAGTAAAGCGAGAACATATGTGAAGCACAGTTTTGCGTTGCATATATAAACACTGCTAGTCAAAAGTATGTACTTGCATACTTATTTCTTAAAATGTATTTCGTAGTACAAATACACACACACACACACACACACATATATATATCAGAGGTGGGACCAAGTCCCAAGGATGTTTAACATTTTAATATATTTTTATAAACATAAAGTGCTTGATAATGTCTTGAAGCAAAATCTAAAATAATTACATAAAAAAATCTACTATCAATGGTAAAACTCAACGCAACTAGAGTAGAGCTAAATACATTTAAAAACATTTTCTCTATTTTAACCCTAAATACTTCACCAATTGTTCTATAAATAATAAGCATATTTAAAATATACTGTATATTAATGCTGTCTCTTAATCACTCCCGAGAATAAAACGCGATTGTAAAACGTAGTCCGCTTGACGCTTGAAGTATTCGGCCAATCACAACGCACCGCATAGCTGGCAGCAATTTGCAGCAACATTTAGTGATTAATAACAAATAATGCGAGTTGTTTGTGTATTGATAATTACGTTTTATTCTGGGGAGCGATGAAGAGACAGCATTCATATATTTAAATATGAATTACAATTAGCAAAGTATTTAGGGTTAAAATAGAGAAAATATTTTTTTTTTAATTCTAGTGAAAAGAGGCAAATTAGAGGCGACTGGTGGCCAGTGAAGTAATACTCCTATGTAGTGCCATAATTTAACCATACATGCTGGTGCTGTTTAATAAATATAACCTACATGTATTTCTCGAGTTGCTGTAAGTTTTACCAGTCATAATAGCTTGCTTATTTGTTTAATGTTTTGTTTTAAAACATTATCAAACACTCAATGTTTATAAGTTTTCATTTTGTAACTATACTCACAGTATTGTTTTATGACATTCGTGCATAAGTGAATGTTAAAAAGCAAATACAGATTTTAACACAATAAATAAATTTAAATAGCGTTTATAAAAACACAAGGACACCATCTGCATTCAGGGAAACTCTTTCTTGTATTCTTTTAACGGGCAGTCTTCACTGAGACTCATTCAACTTCCAACAAGGAGAGAAAGATCACAGAAAGGCTAAAAACTTCACTAACTCCAAATATAGCAAAACTTTTTATGTTATATGTTTATTATCTAATAATAAACATATAACAACCAGGTTCATAAAACTGAACTACTGGTACTACTACTGAGGTAAACTAGTGCATTAAAATTCCCAAAACTGTTGTAATTTCCCCCACTTTCTGTCAAGTGTGCTCGAGAAGCACTAAAATGAATGGACTTCAATGCTGGAACTATTGAGATATATATATATATATATATATATATATATATATATATATATATATATATATATATATATATATATATATATATACACACACACACACACACACACACACACACTCTCTAATGATTTTACAAAAATGTAAGTTAAGACAAAACAAAACAACCTATGAGGTAATTAAAGCTATGAATTAAATATCAGTCCCAAACTAGTTTTTGTTATTAAACTGGGCTGAGCCACCATTCATTGAAACATGCAAAAAAGACACAGTTAAAATAATAAATAAAATGCTATTTTTTGGTTTGTGGAAACAACAGTTAGGATTCAATACTAACACGAACTGTTAATGAAACATGTAAACTGCTTTTGAAGAGAATGAATATCATCACGTTCAGGCAAATCCTTTCCAACTAACAAACGCAGTACCTGTTATGTAACTTAACGTTATTTGTATTGCACTTTTACTTCGCTTTGCTGAAGTGGAACATGATATAACGTATACCAGAACCGGATAGTTCGCTTTTTTGAGGTGAGAGGCATTTTATTGCACAACAAGTTACGGAAATAACAACAGAATGAAGACGCTGACACAAGCCCCGTATGAAACAGCCTTCACGCGCGTCTTTTAAAATGAAAGTCCGGCATGGGCAAAAACCTAAAAGTTACGTTTTTTGTCCGTTCCCACCAGGTAAGAAACGCCGGCGTAACGAACGCGCAACGCCCTCCCGTGGCCAATTATATAAACAACAGATAAAACAGCAGACCGTAGTGGAGAAGGCTTGCGTCCGCCACACCTGGATTTTTTTTTGTTCGTTTGTTTTTCACGTAACAGAAGCACGCAGTCTCTAACCTTTAACCGTAGGGTCTTCTCCGAACACGTTGTCTCCGACCTCCGCCTCGGCCATGGCTCGGCGCATGACTGCTCCGGGTTTGGTGACCGTGTCGCTGCGGAGGTCAACGGTGCGCACGGTCCTTCCCGCGATCACCTGCGGGGACCGATGGTACAGCCGCACCGGACCCGCGCGACGAGGTTTGTGGAAACGGTCGCGGAGCAAACGAGCTGGGATCGTCAGCGTTTTGGAGCTCATGTCTTCTCCGCTAGTTTCGCAGTGTAACGTACTGGTGTTTTCCGCGACAGCTAGTCAATCAGTTCACACTTCTCGGCACTTTACTGAACTTTGTTTCACTTTATTCGGTGATCATTGTAAGCTGCCTTAGGTTTATAGACGTAAATAATTGAAAGCCGACGACATCGATCGGTTTACAGCGATCCTTTCAAAACTACAAAAGTGCTTGAAGCTGTTGAATCAACAGAAAGACGCCGCTTGCGACGTACAGTCTGTGATATTGATACAGGTGAAAAAAATCTGCAGCCTGACCCTCAGTCAGTGATGGACGAGGAAAAAATATTAGCACTTAATAGGTTGAATATGTTATACTCACTTTGTCCACTTGTGGGCGCACAAGTATAACATTTGCAGAGGCTTAGCGCCGTCAATAGTTAGCAAGGACTAAACTTTAGCTTGGGGATTTGAATCTCTCAGCTGCATTTTGTAGTAGTATATTGATTTTTATTTTTACTTTCCTATATAATTTATCATACAGCGACCTCAAAAATAATTTGGCTGCACTCAGATTGGCACTGCATTCAATTAAATAACAAGAAAGTGGCGGTCAGCGCAAGCACTTCTAGTCTGTTAACACTTTAACTTATTTTCCACAAAATTGTAATAAAGTTAAAGTGTTAATCCACATCTGTGTTTACTTTTTGACCTCTGTGTGAATTTAAGGACTTTGAGGAAACTAACTTAGTTCTAGGAAAAACCAAGGCGTCATTTGTTTACAGATGCCATATTATGATATTTTGTGGGATCTATCGCAATGATATCCTTCAACTACACTGAGATGTGATTTTTGGAATAATAGGCTGTATATTTATTATTTTTTCACCAAGGCTGCATTATTTTTTATTATTTATTCATTTATGTGTAAAAACGGATAATTCCAGTTTTTTATTTATTTTATTTATGTTTTTTTTTATGTTATCATGTTTTTTATTGTGTTAGCTGTTTTTTTTTTTAATAGTTATTTTCAGGCCCAGCTGCAGTTTGATCGAGATTAACAATGAAGAGACACGTATATGCGCACACACAGACACACGCTCCACAATTAAATTTTTTGAAAAGCTATGCTTTGAACGAGATTTTTATTGTTTATTGTAAAAGAAAAAGTGCACTGGATAAATTTGAACGTTACACATAACATACTACCACGTAATACACTTGTGCGGTGTTTAACAAATCAGACATCTTGACTGCATATCATTCTATCAGATCCACCTACGGATGTGTAGCAGTGTCCTTTAGTCACGACATGCATGTTTGCTAAGTGCCTGCATGACTTACTGAAGATGCTCCCCGTTCGACTGTAATAAGCGGCCTTTAAAATATCCATATCTCATTAATAGCGCTTAATTGCAAATCACAACCGGTATGCCAGCAAGGCTCCTAATTCTGCCCGGTGCTCGAGTGTCAAGCTCACATGCTCAGTGCCGTGAGTAACACGATCTTATTTACACTCGCTGCACTCAGACCTGAAAGGCCCGTCCACCCGCTGCAGTGATGTCATACGGTCAGCAGCGGAGGTTTCCTGGCCTTTACTGGCTGTGTTTCCAGCAGCTGAGCTCTGCCAGGCCGACTCTAATAAAACCCTGCGGGAGGTGTCAGGAGAGGTTGTGAAAGTGAGTCGAGCAGCTGTCTGAGTTTCCAGTAAGAGGCAGGAGGGTGGGGGCAGGTGAGGGCTGGGGTGTGCCAGATGGCACCCGATTCTTACATTATATTCAAATGAAAGCGTTTGTCGTCCAACCCATGCCAGATTGCTCTGGCTGTAAGTCATGACTCGTGGTGCAGCGGAGAGAAAGCTCCCATCATGATTTCTTGTGCATGCCCTGTGTTTGAATTACGCTGCAGTTTGACTTAACTTAATCTTTGAGGTTAGCGAAAGGATTTTTGGAGGAAATCGTTTAAAGATTTCAAACCCTGTTGTTCTCCTGTGGGCTTATGTATCACGGTGTCCACTTAAAAGTGCTAAATAAACACGGCGAGTGGGATTGTTTTTAGGCACAGCACGGTGTACCTTAACGTATCTGTGTGTCTTTATATTTGTCTTTTACTGCAGCTGCTGGATTAGTGCCCGTAAATGAGCTGCATATGATTTTTTTTTTCTTGTGTGTCTGAAGAAACAGCTCCCTGTTGCGAGAGAAACCGTTGCAGTAAGAGGAGGGTTTACTGGAAGTCAGTTTGAAAGAGTTCCCTTCATTCTTCTATTTTTTTTTTTTTTTTTTTTTACCACGCTAAGATTCTCCTGCTGATTGCATTGCATATTTCCCCAACCAAAACTATGCACGCACAGACTGTATGTTATTGTAAATGCTGCATATTTACTCTAGTGGAGTGGGTTGGGAAGATGTTTCTCAGGAAACCTCGAGCAAGTGTTTAGATCAGCAATTTGTGTATTTTGTGCTTGTTATATACTGTGCATGTTCTGGGGTTTTTGTGGCCTTTTTTCTGTTCAGTGTTGATAAGCCCTGTGCATGCTGTCTTTAGCCTCGTGTAAATATTGAAATGGTTTCCTTTTAGGAGTAGAGGCAGCTTATCTGGGTTCCTTCATAACATTGTCTATCAGGAACAAAATGTGTTATCAAATAAGTTTTAACACGGTTTTAAAATATCATTGGGGTTTCCTTTTTACAAAAGTATTTATACATTTCTAAAAGATTTTGGCATGTGATTATTCTTTCAGCTAGTTTTGTTTCATTTTTTTTAAACATTTAATTTCTGATTTTTTTTCTGTGTATTTAAGGTTTTTTGCTTCTTTTGATCTTTTCTTTCAGGTTATTTTCAAATGAAACATTTCAAAAAAAATTTAAAAGTATTTTTTTGTTTATTTTGCATATTTTTTGTTTATTTTTTAATGTAGTTTGTTTTATTCAGTTTTGTTTACTTTGCACATTTTATGATTTAATGCGTTTTTATGAATCAGTTTTTTTATGTGTCGTTTTTTGTTTTGTTTACTTTAGATCTTTTCTTTTTCTCGTTACGAAAATATGAATAATTTCTTCTTTCAGTTTAAATTAAATCCTTTCATGTGAATTGTTTCATTGTAGTTTTGCTTAGCCTTTTGTTTACTTGTCCAATGTTTCTTTTTTTTCAATTTACAAAAATGTTTTTAAATCAGTAGTTTCCATCTTATTTTTTTAGTTTACAATAATAACCCTCTTCTGATTTACACCTTTTCATTTTTAAATGCGGCTAATATTAGGGTTGTTTGTAATAGTGTTCGTCTTGACAGGTTGATATGCAGCTGTCATCAGACACATCACTAAACCTAAAAAGGACAAAGCCAGATACTGTCTGGGCTCATCATTTCCCGGTTTGAGTCTTAAATGAAGGCACTAGCTAAACATAGAGTGCAAGATTTAGCACAATCATCACAGTACTGTGACATCATAGGCCTTGGGTTCTGTAGCTCTATTTTTGTGGTGTTTACAGCAACAGTACAGACGGAACACAAGCTGGACGTGATGGTCAAGGAACACCAAAACCAGAAGATCTAATTCAGATTTGACCATTGTTCCTCCTATTGTCTACATATACACATTTTTTTACATTGCCATGCAACTTTACTTTGCGTAGTGCTTTTATTTATTCAAGTATTTATATTTATAATATCCATAAGGTGTTTTTTGTTCACTCTCTGTAAATAAAAAAAGGCCCATTATAATGTTGTTTAAGTGGTCTAACTGGAATTTCCAAAAATTGGACATTTAACAGTATTTTACTGTAAAATTACTGGGAACTTTAGTTCAAGTATTTATTCACCATGCTTAGCGTAAAGGATATTATTAACAGGTTTTAATTGTAGCATTTTTGCCTGGAAGTAATAACAACCAAAGTAGTACACATTCTCATAATTTGTCAAATGCTTTTTATATATAATCCTAATGACTAAATGAATATTATTGAATACCAGTTTAGGATTAACAATACACACAAGTCTATATACTATACATAATGACGGGTGATTAGGCTTAAGCTTCTCACATTACCAGTTATACTTGTGTTCACTCTATATCATACTACCAGTGAAAGCAATGCACTCACATGCTGATTTTATAACTTTGACCACTTCTGCTCCTTCAAACTGTGCTTTTATTGTTTACTCATGTTTTTTAGTTTTTTTTCTTTTAATACCATTGCTTTCTTCCTGGTAGAACGCGGAATCCTACAGCAAGTATTCCAGTAAAAGCTGGAAGGATCACATGTCACAGGCTTTTGTGATGAAACTGCATTCAAAGTCTCATGAGTACAGGTGACTGCAATTCAGAGACATGCTTTAGTCCATTATTGTTAATCTCGCTTTTATTGGCAGAACAATCAGAAGGGAAATGCTGTTCTTTGTAATTTTACTGGAATCGCCATTTGTGTATGTGTGTTTGTGTGCAGGTGTGTTTGTTTGTACAGGCTGAGAGAGAGATAAAGAGTGAAAGCGAGCCTGTCATTTGATCTGGTGCGGTACCGTATGTGATAAGGAAGCCCGGCGTTACCGTTGGACATGAGTTTTCCATTTCCTCGCAGATCTGTCGGGCTCATCTGCATAATACTGATACAGCGACGTGATGCGACTGTAACAAACACAGCTGCTGCATCCTGCTTCTGAGCGCAGGAACTCAGGATCACAAAACTGCAGCGACAGACAATAGAAGCGACATTCAAGAAGAATTGCCTGTCAACCTGTATTTGCTTTCAGCTGAGGAGACACAGCTGCTGTGTGTGTGTGAACGTGTGTATATATGCAGTGCCCTATATGTCTTAGAAATATGCCATTCCGCTCTCAGCTGGGCTGTTTTTCTGACATTAAATTGGATTAGCTGTGAATGGAGGGAGAGACAGAGAAATATTGACTCCTTCTCGGAAAGGAGAGAGAGGGCAACGCCTTTCCAATAACCATAAACCCTGGGGCTGAAAATAGACTATACAAATGTGTATATCACGAATGAGCTGCTGTTGTTTGCGGACGGTGGGTGGTGTTCTTCCACTTTCTCTTTCAAGGGTGCAGTCAGTCTCTCTTAAGTCAACACACTCTTAGTAATGACCTCAATCAGAAGAGAATGCGGTAAATGAGGTGTTACTCTCATTGCTTGGCACCAGAGCAGTGTTTGCAGCATGCACCTCCAATAAAGTTTGCTCTTATCTTTGGAATTGCCATGTGGCCTGATGCCTGTTGTGATCTGTGGATGGCATTATAGATTTCCTAATTAGTCAGAAGATGTGGCCAGAGGTCAGGCCTTCTTGTTAAAATCAATCAAGCACAATTATATTATAATGTAATATACACTATTACTTTATTTTTTTTTTCGGATGGAATAAATACTTTTATTCAGCTAGGACACATATTAATCAAAAGTGACAGTAAAGACATATATAATGTTACAAAGATTTGTATTTTGAGATAAATGCTGTTTATTTGAAATTTATATTCATCGAATCTTGGAGTGAAAAAAAAACTTTTTACTAAAAGATTAAACAGTACTGTTTCTAACGTTAATAATAATTTTTTTGAGTGGCAAATCAACATGTTAGAATGAATCAATGGAAACTGAAACAAAGGATGCTGAAAATTCAGCTTTGCCATCACAGGAGTAAATTACGTTTTAAAATAGAACTGTTATTTTCTTGAAAAAACTTTTAAATTATAATCCCAAAAACTTAATTATATATTGTTCTTTATTTAATTTCATTCCTGAAGGTCAAGTGGTTAATAAGAATTTGTTACATTATTCACTGTTTTTCACATTAAAATTAAAGTGTGCCATTTCTTGCACTAATAATGGCTGTGTATTTTAGGAAGTTACCATAAAAATTGTGTATGTATAGTAATCTTTTAATATTAACTTTAAAAGTGTCCTTGTTAGTGTATGTGTCTATAGGAATTCTTTTGCTAATTTTACATATGAAAGGCTCCACTGTTTTTGTATGTTTGCATTCATTAAAACAAAACAGCTGCATTACTCATAAACATGTACCACCTTCCCTTTAGGCTACCCAGGATCAACTTTGTGACCTAACATCAATCACAGGCAACCTGATGCTCGTAGTACCTTTGTTTTCAATTCCGTAGAGGAAGTCAAATCTCAAGGATTTTGGTAATGCTCAAAAATGCCTTTGTTTTGCTCACTCTTTTACGGTTAGGACATTCTGTCGAGAAACTACGATTATGGCCCGCCTACAGTCATGTGACTTCTTGTCTAATGAATGTTTGTTGCACACAAGTCCAGTTTTTTGCAACAGACCAGAGATTGTGGTGTAAAGCTGCTTCACATCCCAAAAGTGAATGTAATATTTTGAGGTCCAAACAAAACTGCTTACGAATAATCTACATAGCTGACTTGGCGTTTCGATTACTGTCAAAAAGGCTTTTTAGCGTGTACTAAATTTCAACACAAAGTGACAATGTGATAGGATTATGCTATTTTTTTTCTTTTCTCAAGGCAGTGCCACAAAATACGTTTTACTTCCCCTGAGCTGGTCTGAAATTTAGGGCTGGCAATACAGTGCTTGGCGCCTTTGAAACTCTCTAGAGTCTGAATAGCACTGCTAAAACAGGCTTTATGTATGGATGGATTACATAAACATTGACAATCCAGTAAAATTTGCAAAAGTAACTCTGACTTGGCATAATTTTTATTGCCATATAAAGTTTGCAGACTACAATCTGCTAAGTGAGCCACATAGATTTTCCCAATTGTATGTTCTGTTTTTTCCCCCCTGCAAAATAGCTTCCATAGAAGGAATAAAGATGCTCTATACTTCTCCTTTGTAAAAAAAAAAAAAAAATTAGCAATAATTTGCTATACATTTCATAATCGGGCTCTTTCTTATGAATTGGGAAGTGGATGAAGCACGCTTCTGTGAATCCTTGTATCGGTCTGTCCAAATTCTTTTCTCAATGCCTTCCACTCTACCAAACCTCAAACTTGCAAAATCCAAACAAACGAAATGGAAAAACAAGTGAGCGCAAACATGCAAACTTGGTAGGTTGGGTCAGTTTGTACAGGTTGAATAATAAAGTGGTGTACAGTATATTGTTGTTTTATTAATATCAAAGTATAAGAAAGTTGCGTGTGAAGTGTTTATGGTTCAACCACTATTGCACCATTATATTCTGTCAGCTCGGGTACTGCATTTCTGAGAATCAGCTAATATGTGATTGATATTTAATTGCACAGAAATCACAAATGATATGATAACTGATTTTTGTGGGTCTTCATATATGTGCCCGATTGTTTTATTTAGTGAGTTTGGGATCTCAAAATCAAGTTATACACACACACGCATATATATATATATATATATATATATATATATATATATATATATATATATATATATATATATGCATTCTTCATAAACTCTTTGTGCAGTGTGATATCTAAGAATGCAGATATCATATTCAGAGGTTCTCTGAATTGTTTTGTTCTCAGACTTATATGTACTCTCCTTTATTCTTACCTTTCTCCGCTCGTGTTCTTTTGCCAAGAAATCCATCTTCAAATATCCCTTTCTGACCCTATTCCTCTTGACCCTCCCCACTGTCTTTCTCGCTCTCCCTCCCCTTTTCTTTCTCTCTCCCCCTCTCTGGAAAGTCACATGGTTTCCCTGAAGTGGAGCACCATAAAGCGTGGAGCGCAGGGGGCTCACTGCCCTCATTTATTTTCATGCTCTGCTTGAACAGTCCCCTCATTGGTTGAGACAGTATCATGTGACATATTGTGTCTGCCTGAGGTAAAGTTGCCAGGTGCATTTATGCAGCACGTACCAAAACTTTCAGGGTACGTTCTGTATCGCACTGCAGATTATTTGGCATTAAATGGAGGGTACAGCATTTTCTGAGATGTGTGTGGCAGGTAACTTTTGCATCTGTTATATGCTGATAAGGAAGTCACATATGGGTATTAGTATTCAAATAGCATGCAGTTTTAGTGCCCTCAAAAGACAGCAATTGCAAAATATATCCACAAAAGCTAGCAGCCTGTATCCTAGGACTCAAAATATGCTTTGCACAGGCAAATAAATGGGACATTCCAGGAATCTGCAACAATTCTGCCATAGAATAGAGATTAAAACCAGTTTGTCTATTGTTCAGCCTGTACAGACTGTCATAATGCTATTTGTGCCACTGAGCTTGACTCACTCCTGCTCATTGCTTCTGAGAAAACTAGTTAGCTTTTCATGCTATTACAATGGAATGAAAGAACTGTGCCGTTAAAATAATTAGCTTTTCTTTGAACACTTAGAGATGTAATTTAAAGGGAGTGTTTGTGAACTGGAAAAATTCTGCAAAGGGAGATTGCAAAGGCAGGTTTCTGTGGCCCTCAGTATATCCTGCTGATAAGTATTGACAGGCCATAGGCTGTGGTTTTGTGATGTGGTATCATTTTACAAACATGGAAGTCGGGTTTTGGCTCAGCCGTTTACGAATCTTCCGGCCATACGCTCCTCCGATGGAACTGCACTGCAACCAGCAAACCAACATGCTCGGGTGTCTTTTTTTCAGCGCTTATATTTGTATTCCTCCCTTCTTCTCAATCTGGCATGGTCACTTAGTGGTACTCTGATGTTCTTCTAGGAATCCGTAAATATTCTGTGTTGGATTAAGCTGTTATTCCATATTTATTTCTTTATGTCGCTAATGGCTTTATCTTTATCATTTAGAAAATACCAGACATATTAAGCATTATTTCACAGCCCCCGCAGTTGTGTAAACAGATATTATGATAAGTCAAAGGTGATTGTCTGGCATGTGTACAAGTACAACTAAATCCTTCAAGCTCTTAAATTCCTGTTATTCTCCTAAGGGATTCAAGCCCTAGGCCAGGGGATTCCTGAAAAGACAGATATAAAATATCCGTCTAATCCAGTTCTGCAAAAACTGTTTCAATAGATGATGGACCAAGAAGAATTTGTTAAAAACAAATGTTAAAAACGAGTCAGACAACTTTCGAGGCAACTGATGCTGGGAAGTTGATTGCCGCAGGTCACATTTTAACAGGTTTGCTTAAAACGGTTGTTTGTTGAGTGAAACCATTAACTAGTTGAAGTCCAATGATTCACTAACAGGTTTTACTATTTCTAGAGCCAAGATCTTTGATACGTGCTATAATGGTATAGCCCAGCATTAGACTGACATATAATTGCAAATTTTGATTGATAATAAAGTAGTTATCATCCAGTCGTGGTGTGAGAGAACAGTACAGACAAATGCAATGCAACTGTATATATAATATGAGGAAAAACAAAGTCAAAAGCTGTCATTTACTATTTATCAAGCTGCACTTTTTCAAACAGTGAAGGTAATTGCTGACCAGGAGTGTCAAACAAGATTTTTTATATTTTAAATGTAAACCTAAATATCAGTCTGTTCCTGACTATTTTTATGGCATTTAAAGATTTAAAGAAATAGTTTTTCAATGATTAAAGAAAGTTCCCTATATCTACTTTGCAGCATAAACATTCTTCATAACATATTGCATTGGGGTGGCACAGAAGAAAGTTAGTCATGCAGGTTTGCAGTTACATGAAGCATGAAGTGGTAACTACAGCAAATGATGACTGTTTTTTTTTTTTTTTTTGTTTTTTTTTTTGGCTGGACTATTTGTTTCATACAACCCTTACATATTTGATTGTTTGACAAAAATGTATGCCCTAAAGCTGTAGGTTAGATAAAATACTTGAACTGGCAGACATTGTGCTTCTTTTCAAGTTCTTCATAGTCTAAGGTAATTGAATTCTTGCACAAATTGCACTTTATTATGCCGTTTCACTACGTTCACCCCATTTCCACTACCCAAGATTCCTTCAAACACTTTCTCCAGCTCACAGTTGCATAAGCCAGTCAGCTAACCCATCATTCAAGTTGCGACAAGAGGCAACATCCATACAAAAGCCGTACAATATCTAATGCTCTTTTACGAAAATCACAGGATATCTGAAAGGACTTGTTGTTTTGGAGATCTCCAGTTCTTCTGATTTGAAGCGTGTTGCAAAGTAGAGGCAGTCAGTGAGACGCAGATGCTCAGAGGAGGAATGTGGCTGAAAAGCCTCTGGTTCCTGGAATGCCCCTGGCTTTATCAGGCCATAATGGAATTACCTCAGATCGGGCCCACAAAGAGGGGTTACTGGAACTGCCGAGGGCCCTTTGTTTTGACAGCACTCACACGATTATGGTATTCATGCTTGTGGTGGTTCGACATGTGTATACACAGTGCATATTGTTTTGTTTTTTTTTCCCATATTTTGCACGTCAATAGCACATTGCTTTGCTGTGAGCATCTGTTGCCTTTTTAAAGATGAATGGAGCCGTTTACATATCTTTTTCTTCAAAATTAGATGCATTATTTGGTAGTTTGAAAGGATTAGAAAGGATGAGAGAGGACACCAAAACGTCTTTGTTTTTAAAAATGTTTAGCTTAAGAAGTACTAAAGAATCATTTGTAGTACATTAAGTACAAAATTAGTGTGCGAAAATAACAACATTATGGAAGTGTACTTCTTTTTAACCTGGAGAAGCAGATTTCTAGTTCGTAATTCACAGCCTGTTAATGCCAAAACTATTTGCAAAAACAATGCGTGCAACCTAGGAATGATCATTAGCGAGAGGATGCGAAGAGCTTTGAGATGGAACTGTCATTTGTGTGCAAATGCTCGCTTACTGGAAATGTCACAGTGACCCAGTTAAAGGTGATGAGTGTATTTTTTTTTCCAGTGTTAAAATACTTTTTCTCTCCTATTCCAGTTGAATATGCAGAGACAACTATAAATACGCCATTTGTAGGCTGATTTCCCTGAAAACTGTAAACACTGTGGCTCTGTGGTGCTATTAAAACATTGCTCTGTTTGTTTGAGTGGCCCCACACAGCAACATCGGCTCGACCAATAGCGTGAGTTTGAGATGGTAGGGGGGCCCTGAGAAACTTGTAACAAAAGGTTGGGATGATCTTATATATTGCTTTTTATGATTACATATGCTATTGGTAATATTTTATTGATGATACTTTCAGGTATGTATAGGTTTCTGTGTATTTTTACCTGACATCAAATGGGCACTAATGAATAATTCATGTTCGCCAAAAGAGGTAACCATAATGACAGTGCTGCTCACATGCATTTTTATGCAGTCTGTTATTATGAATTACAATATACAAAATCTTTAGTTTCTTGTTTATCAAAAAATGTTTCAATAGCTGTGTTGGCAAACAGCAATTTGACATATTAAATTTGTTTCAGCTACATATTGCCTTTAAATTTACATTAATTAATTAGATATTAATAATTCCTTTAAACTGGGAGCATTTAATAAAAATAGTTGTGATGCATAATTCATATTCTGGATGGGCTATTTGATTTTTGACCATTAGCAGACAAGGAACATTTTTGGGAAAGTTGTATAAAACTATCATTATTTTTGCAATTAAAGTATGTGTGCTGTTGTAAAAATCAGACACGCCAGCTTTATTGATTTCATATTACATTTTTTTATTTTATTATATATATATATATATATATATATATATATATATATATATATATATATATATTATTTTATTTTATTTTATTTATTTTTTTTTTTTTTTCTTTATTCAGGGTGAATTCTGTCCCTTAGAGTCAAACCCATGACCTTTGGTGTCAATACTGCAATGTTGTACAGTTTGAACTACAGTAACTTAATTCAATCAAATTAGCTTGCTTATTTCAACTCAGGTTGTCACAAACCCTGTAAAGCATTTTTCAAGCAATACGCTGCAGCCTATCGTTCACAAATGTGTTCTAACTTTAAAATGTAATGCTTTCAGGGAACAAAATATTTGGCTGTTCTAAAACAGAGTAAAGAAAGATGTGCTCTTATCCACTGAGGTATTTGTAATGAGAAAAGAGTTTGCCAAACTTTGCAGTGCAGGGAAGTCATGAGTCATGATTCTTGGTCAGTTATTTGGCATCATCCAGAATGGAGGCTTTCCCTCGAACATTTCTCTCTCGGAAAAGATCTTCACACACCTCAGTCAATGTGAGAGCAATGAGAATTGTATTTATATTGATTGCCTCTATTTCAAACTATGAACATCTTTGTTTAAGTCTGAAAAATGACCGAATAAACACTGACTATCAAGAATGCGTCATAGTAAACGCAGGGGGAAGTGGGGAAATATTGCCATTGCTCACACAAGAGCTCGAGCCCAGATTCCACTGTTAGTCATCAGACAATAAAAAAAGAGACTCTTTCATACACTAAAACACTTCTGGTGCTGCTCACAGCGCATCACGCTGAACACTTTATTTACCAATATGTTGCCATGTCCTCTTTAGTAGCAAACAAAGCGAATAAAAGAGAATACATTTCCATATTAATCAAACATTGTGTCTGTCTAGTGTTACAGATCTTGTGAAAGCAGACTTAATTCACCCACTCAACAACTCACATATTGTAATGATGGCAACATCTTTCATTTCCTCTTTAGAGCTTTGTTCCAGCTTGTGTTTATAAGCTCAGTAGCCGGTGTAACTTCTTAGACCATCTGACACCAAAAATGAGGAAATATTATAAAAAACGTTCTTAGTCATGCTTCCATTAACATGAATTATGAGAGATACGGAAGATATGTGGAGGACTGAGAGAGGCTTTAAAGATTCCTCTTTTGTGATGATGAATTGGTGATTTGTATCAGAACATGTCTTGTTTCAGACACATTTTGTGGTTGGAGGAAGGAGATCTTACTAATGGACTGTATGCATCATTTCTCTCACTGACTTCTTCAATGAGCTAAACTTGTTTGGACATCTCCTAACATCACCCCTGTGTGGTAACGTCCACTTACGCACACACAACTACTCGATATAACCACGTACACTGAGAAAATTCACACCCCAGAGACCGCCAACCATCAAACAATGGCTGATGGTTAAGAACAGCCACAGAATACCTCAGTTAAACAGCTCCTTGATCTCACTACGTTAAAGCCTTGTCTTTAGACTAAACAGTAGAACGTTTGGAGACTGACTTTGTTAACTTTCTTAAATTCTCATCTGGTTCAATTTGCGGCCTATGAGTGGAGAAAGTAAGTTTTCATAATCAGGGTTTAAATAAAGTTTCTAGTTTGAAACCAAAAAGGGCTTTATAGACCTATGCCATTATGGAGAACCTTTTGAAGTCCTATGAAGATTTTTAATTCTCTAGTATTTTGGAAAACCGATTATGTACTGGTAATTTAAAGCAGTGGTTTTAAACTGGTTTTTCCTTTAAATGTATTAAAATGACCAGTAATTGCATAGGCCCAGCAGTACATAAAACTTATTAATAAGACATGGGCCAAATAGAAAATTGACTGTTTTTCCTAAACGTCTCTTGAATTTCAAAGGTTTTATGCTCTTGGCAGCCAATAATACACTGTATAAAACACATTGTGGTTGACACAAACCATGTTTATCCTCAGAGAAAGTGAATACATATTTCATTTAGTCAGGGTCATATTTTCCGATGTATTGTTTAGAGTGTTTGTGGTTTTTCAAGATGAGGGTGTATAAACATGGTCACCTGTCTATGTTGACATTTGTCTACTTTAACTAGCTGTCCACTAAGTGACCAAAATACTGTAGAGCTTTACTTAAAAAAGTGCAACTTTTGACTTTAAAAAACAATCCTAATTGTGCATTAGTTGCATTATATTTTTCTTGATTCATTAACATTATATCCACAGAACAATATGGCCAACTCCAGACCCCTTTACAACAGAATAGAATAGAATAAAACAGAATAGAGGGTTATTTGCCAAAACTAAACCACTGAGGAAACGACATTTTGAAAGTGCATTTCCTCTCATTTTGTTCTAATATATTGATACAAAACAATGTAGCTGTCTTCATTACAAGAAATGTAACATTTTCAGCTGCCTCATTTCCTTAAAAAAGAAACACTAAGTAATTTATTTCCAATATTTCAAGAGTCCACCGGAAATGCATAGTCACTGAACTGGTTGTAATAGTCAATATCGGTCAGAGTTAGATTCAGTTGCTGTCATCTGTTTTTGTGGCACATTGACAGAAAATAGTGTGTATGTGTGTGTGTGTGTGTGTGTGTGTGTGTTTTCAAAGGCTTTCCTGGATGTAAACTGCTGTGTGATTAAAAACAAAGCATATTTTACCAGCTGAACCAACCCTTCACCCCTTGAGTAAACATGGAGTCTCATTCCGGACAGCAGTGAGCCAATCCTGCGGGTAGCCTTGACCCCAGACTCTATTTCAACAGATTGCAGATGAAGCAATCAGCACACATGACTGATGGCCAGTAATACAAATGACCACAGGAACAATGCACCAAGAATTGTGTAGATCACTAAACTGGAAAATGTGTGAATGAACAGTCCTGAAAGCACAAATTCGAAATGTCTTTCTCTTTAACATCACCTGAAAGTGGCGATACCAACAACATCTGAGCATCTGAAAGATTTCACATGATCGCACATTAACAGTTGCGAGAAGAAGTGAGTTAGCCCTGTGTAGTTGCATTTCTTCACTTATTACTCATAAAATGTGGCCTGGTCTAAAATTGCAGACAAACACAATCTGATTGAACTAATAAAGCGCAGACGTTTCAAATTTATATTTATGATATCGACTAATTATTACGCGGTAATGGCATCTCTAAAGGGTAATTTGACTCAAAAACGCATTTTGCCTTTATTTCTTAGTTCTAATTTGTTTTATAAGCAATAACTTTATTCCGAGAATTAAATAAAAACAGCATACGACTTATTTGCAGACTCGTGCAGTGCAATTAGACATTAGGTTTTATGTACAATGGCAGTGTCTCGTAACTTGAATGGGTTGTGCCTGTTTACAGACCTTTGTCCCATAGCCGTATTGTATTTTCACTTGCTTTGCTTTATCTTTTTGAAAATACTTCCTGTGTAGTACAAATGACATATAATTAGTCTTCCTGTTTGCTGATGCAGATTTAAATAGCATGAAGATGTGAATGTACTTTTTGACTAGTTTACCCATTTATCCATGCAAACATGTTAGATGCCATAATGTTAGAAGCTAATAATTAATGGTAATTCCCAACTGTAAAGTATGGTGGAAAAGACTTTTTGCAATCATTGAGGATTTTTTAAAATTAGGATTTTTTTCTATAGTTTGCAACTATAACAAAAGAAACAACCTTAGAAACCTAACAAAACAACCTTAAAAACCATGCACAAGTGGACCTATAGAGAAAAGGCTGTGAGACTGTGTTGGAGCGTCACACCAATGGTCACCGAAAAGAAAAGTTATTATATATTATATATATAAGTCATTATTTAAGTAGTTCTAAACCTGTACAAGCTCCCAACTATATCAGACAAGAATGTTCTGCTGTGTAGAAAGTGGGTGATGCGAGCACAAAGGAAGATATGCTGGAGAAAATTTGTAACCAGGTTGTTTTGGGTCACCATTGACTCCCATAGTATTTTTTTTTTCCTACTGTGGAAGACGAAACCTAATGGCTAATGCAATACTTGAACAATAAAAGATGTGTAAGTCTGCTCAGACTTTGTTGTGATGCTATGCACTTTTCCACGTAAAAGTTTTTATAAATATGAGCACTAGCCTGGATTTAAGCGTACGCACACCCTAAGATCAAATCTGTGCATATGCACGCTTTATAAATGAGGCCCCTCATCTCTGAATGAAGCCCAGGCTATGCAAACAAAAATCTCACTGGATTATTACAATTAATGGCAAAATGAGTGTTTGGAAATGTAATCTGATATCTCCTACTGACACACAACACAAAAACTAGTGTTCCAATAATTTTGGCCACCAATATCTCACGATTGCAAGTAGACCCCTTTGTTTACATGTCACTTTGGACTTTTTCCTCTGAATTCTTAGTTTACTTTTTATAGTTATGGTTTTTTGTTAGTTTATATCTCAGTTGCAGGTTGTAAAGGATTAAAAATGTTGTCTCACATAATTAAATTTTTCTTTAGAATTCTAAGTTTGCATCTCACAATTAAAAAAAAGGCAGTATTGTGAGATAACTGAACTTGGTTTTTTTTTTAATTCCATGATGGAAATAGGCTTTTAAAGGTTAAAGCTTGAGTCAGGATAAGCGCTGATGATGGAAACGGGTGGCGTGAGAGGGCACATCTGTTCCTGAGGGTGACTCACATCTCTCGCTCGTCTGTTTCATGGCCTGTGTGAGCTGTCCTGGAAATCAAAAGTTCCTAAATCCATGAGAACTAAAGGAAGACGCCGGCATCCACAGAGGATTTCGTCCATTCTGGGTTCCTTTCTTTCTTTTGTTTGCCCTTGTGTGCGTATTTATACTTACTGTAACTGTCAAAGGTTTATCATCTGTTACGTGAGTCTCAGTGGGTGGTCTGCTAAACCCTCCCACATTTACAGTAAGTTTTTGAGGTTTCTTTCTTTCTGGTGGTTTAGATATAATCTCCACAAACCAGTGTCTCTCAATGAAACTTCAGTGGAGTCCAGAGCTCCGTCTGGGACTTCTGGACCACATGTGTGAGAATGAGTCAGAAAAAACCTTCGTGTTTGCCATTGTTAACATCATCGCTATTAAAACCTGTGCCGTTCACTTTTTTTCTGTATTTTTCTCTTCAGTTAATCATTCAACATATCTCCTTTCCTGACCTTGTTGTCCTCAGTTCACTTGAAGCCAGTCGTCAAAGAAATTACATATCATGTTCTCTCCTGACTTACTGCTTAGTAACAATGGGCTGCCCCAGTTTTATCATCTATGACTTAAAATTCTATAATTGCTGTATTATTTCTTAATGTACTTAAATGTATCTATTGTATCTCAACATAAATTGCTGAAAAACAAGTGGAGTCCAAAAGTCGGACATCTCATTGAAAATGCATTACGTTTACTTACAACTTTGCATTAAAATGGAAATGATTGCATTTAGCTTTATTCCAAAATAAAATAAAAACTATCAGTAATCTAAGACCGTTAGACTGTAATATGTGCTTTGATATAAATGAAACACTTGTGCCAAGCACTTTGATCTAACAGATTATTTTTGCGGCCATTTGTGTTTTTTAAACTTCATGTCTATTAATTCTAACAACCTAAAAAGGAATTTAGAGTTTCGCTCTCAAAAATCTGATACGAGCAGCTTAGAAGTCATAAATGTTGCAACAAGCATCTCAACATGCTGTAACACAGTAATTTTCCAGCAACTCACTTTTCGGGGAAAAGTTGTGCCATGTGTGCTTTTGAAAGAAAATGTTAAGTAAACAAAGTGATTTGCTTGCTCATTTTTTTTTTTTTTTCACTGTATTAAGAAATCTCAGCCTACATGAAATAGAACTCATTTGTCCCTGTTGCCCCAGCCCTGCCGTTGCCATAGAAACAGCTGTGTTGTTTTGGAGCGTTTGCATATGTTCCCGGATAAATGGACTCAGTGCTGTAAGATCAATGTTTTTAAAAGAATGGAGCAGCTGTTATTGGCTGCCCCCGCCGTGGCGTCACAGAGAAAATGCAGCTCTTCAGACGTACTGGCCTGTTACAGTCATCACTGCTCCTTCTGGAATTTGGCCTGTGTTTTTATGCTAAAAGCATTATGCTTTAATTTGCACAGTTTAGTATCTCAGAACGTATGTGTGAGGAAAGTATCGAGAATGCTGTGCTTTCTGTGATGGTGCCGAGATGTTTGACCTACAAAGTCTCATTAAAATGGCGTAATTGTGGTGATGTGTTGGTGACTATTTTTGACTATTGCAGCTACACCCTTTACTAACAGGTGCATAAATTCAGGCATGCAGCCATGCAGTCTCCTTAGACAAACATTTGTAATAGAATGGAGCCCTTTTTGTTCCAGTGTGACACTGTCTCATGCACAGAAAGAAAGTCCAGAAAGAAATGATTTATTGATTGGCTTACATTGGCAAACCAAAGTAACTGTATATACTGATACAGTGTATGTATGTATGTATATATATATGTATATATATATATATACTGTATCATCAAAACAACTTCCATACATTGTTATGCATTTTCTCTAAATGATTTATTAAACACTGGAGAATGTTTTGGGCAATGGACTTGGAGAAAGCACACCACAGGGCAGTCACTGAATGATTTGTGCAACATAGCTGTTTAACTGACCGTCATGTTGTCACTACAGGAGAAAAAGGAGTGTTCGAGTAAGTGTGCCACGGATCTCCCTGGGGCCAGGATTTCAACATATTTCTGGTAATTCAGACCCGTCAGATGGTTCTCGTTGCCAGTGCACACTCGCTCACAAAAGCACACAATTGCTAGATTTGCGGGATTCTGTTTGTCCTAACGTGACACATCAGCATGAGGTTCACGCAGTGCTTTCCAATGCTTTGGAAAACTGGCCCAGTTTACCAGATCAAGTCATTCACAATGAATCAAGTCCCTGATCTCATCCTGACCTCCCACCCCACAGGGAACGATCAAAAACAGTTGTTACTTCGTCCAATCAGCACTAAAATATTTGGGAAAAAGACCAGATGCAGAATACCAGGTAAAGTTAGAGATCAGTGTTTCCAAGAATTGGCAAGAGTTTTATTTTGGTCTTGTTTTTTTGTGTGTGTGTGATTTAGTAGAATAAAAAGAGAGGAAGGATGTAAAGCAAATAGATATCATGATGACAGCCAAGTAGGGATGACGACAATGATGGTAAACATTTAAATGAGAGCTAATAATAAAAAGAAGAAGTGTTCTAGATTTTTTTATGATATAATTTCATAAAACGTTTTATGTTGAAAACAGGGGGTGTTACAGATGACATACAAGTTTCTTAATTTTAAAATTGGAGTATACATTGCAAGAATTTCTTAGACCCTGTCTGCCATTGGTCAGGAAAACAGTGCCGCCCCAATCTCATGCTATTTGTTTTGCAAATGTTGCTGCCCTCTGGATGCTTTAACAAATTATGTTTCAAAGCAAATCAGAGTAGTGTTGTTCTCACTTTACCGGAAAATATGTATGTTGATTTAAAAAAAGGAAGCAACATGCAAAAAATATTTCAAAATTCAGCTTTAAATGTAGGGTAATTAAAACGTTACCTCTACTGGTGATGATTGACTGTGTTTCTTTGATAAAGGGGACATGACATTAGAAATCTAATATCCTTTCAACTTTGTATGCTTAATACATCCTGCGAGTTTCATAACTTAAAATGCTCTGGTTATCAGTAAACGGCTCGTTTGGATTCGAGGTGCAAGGTGGCATGGGTGCAGTCATTTGAATAAACACTGCCTCCAGAGCAACACATAGGCTTAGGCCCCTGCCATTCAGTCGCTTAAAGTCAACGTGAACCAGAAGTTTGTAACTGAGGGAAACAGTATATTGAATGAGGAAACTAGAGGGTTTCTGCTGCAAAATGATTGGGTGTAGTAAAGTAGGATGTTTATTCAGAAATGAACACTGACAGATCATGCCCAAGCTGTCAAACTGACATCATCAGAGAAGGC
Organism: Puntigrus tetrazona; assembly: GCF_018831695.1. Lineage (NCBI taxonomy): Eukaryota > Metazoa > Chordata > Actinopteri > Cypriniformes > Cyprinidae > Puntigrus > Puntigrus tetrazona. The sequence goes on along the minus strand of NC_056710.1, from coordinate 15,051,798 downwards.
CCGTCATTTCAGAGGGGAGGAGCATTTTCAGAATTGAATTAAAGATTACAAATTCCAAAATAATTTTGTGGATTTACTCACTGATCAATTGTACGCCATACAAATAGCAGTGTGAGCTAACAAAATAAATATAATAAATTTTGATTTCACTCTGACTTTAATCGCTGCTGCTATCAACCCCCCCCCCCCAGAATGAATGTTGAAAATAATTGTGCTTTTGTAAACCCTTTTGTAATAAATAATGATGCAAATAATGATTATGTGATTTAGACAGGTAAAACTAATTTTTTGCCATATTCTTTGTGATATCTTTGTGCTACTGCTTTAAATAGTTTTTCTGTTGAGTTTGGTGTTTTCTGTATCTTTCGAGTGCATTCTTAAAAGTAAATGTGCTTTAAAAGTTCTTCACAGTGAGGACACTTTTTTTTTTTTCCAAAAGAGAACCACTCAGTCAAAGGTTCTTTTAAGAACCATTTTTACCTTTTTATAATCTGAAGAACCTTCTTTCTCCTCAGAGAACCTTTTGAGAAACAGAAAGGTTCTTCTTACATTAAAGGTTTTGTATGAAACCATTTGGAAAAAAAGGTTCTTTCGTGGCATTGTGAAGCATGTTTATGTTCAAGAGTGCACATTGACAGTAATGGGTTCTTGGAGGATTTCTATTTTTACGGCAGCGGTATTTTGGAATATTTTCAGGAAGGAAGATACATTGTATAATGGCTGTTCCGTTTGCGTCAGTGTTGCAGACGGCGCACCAGCAATCGCCTTTCCATGGGGTGCCATACAAGAGGAACAGAAATTGGGAAACTGCTGAGAAGACACACAGTTCCTTGGTCCATTTGCTGTGATGTTGATTTCCTGAAAAGTTTCAACAGGAGTGCCTTCTCTTTGGCATGTATTTGTGTAATGTATTATTTGATGAATATACCGGTAGTCACTATTCAATGTTGCTCAAAGACTCTGTCACACCCAGGTTAGTTTCTGGTAAGTAAGCCATTCAAGTTTGAGTGAAATAACATGCTTGCATGTCCTGTAATTAGCCTGATGCATCACAAACATGCTGTGACTGTTCATTAATGCATTTCAGAAGACTCCTAATGCATTTTTGAAAGATCATTGAGGCTAAAGGGTGGTTTTATACTGCATGCTGTAGCTGTACGTTACATTTTCAGCCTATGTCTGCTTTACACAGTGTACTAAACTTAGTAGAAATTGTCTGTAAGCCAATTTATCAAAACTATATTTGGCTTTAATAGGCTTTTGTGAACCAACATAAAATAATGGAGTGGATTTTTCTTCCGTTGTTTGAAAAAGAATAACATTTGTCGGGCTGGATGCAAGCTGCATACAAACACATTCTATTCAGAAAATCCAAATGATTTTAAGAGTCCATAGCTAGTTCTGTTTCAAGTAGATTAATTTCCATTCGTTTCTAAATGCGATGCCCCTTCTTGTGTGAGTCAGGTTTTAGAATAATGAAGTTTGTAGTATTTCTCAGTGTCCAGCTCTAATCAGGCTGAAAGCTTCCATAGAAAAGTCTGGATGAGGTTCTTGGTCTTCAAGAGTCCTCACACGTGACTTAATGACCAAACCACTATGTTATTTTTCCAGATAAATCAATCGAAACTGAAAACAGAGCAGTAACTCATAAATAATGAAATGTTATTTTCTGTGGAATGAATGTGAAATTATTTAAATGAGCACACTGCTTTTCCAGTCATCAAAATAGGAACAGAGTGTGCATGTGTGTAACCAGTAATGAAGAACATGTGACAGAATATAATTTATGCTGACAGCATGGAAGGTTAACATATAAATATTTTCTATAATAAAGACAAAAATACATGGTAAAATGAGATTTCTCTGCTGCCTATATATATATATATATATATATATATATATATATATATATATATATATATATATATATATATATATACACAGGCAGAGAAATCTCACACTCATCCAGGTCATTCCATACATCCACAATTTTTTTTGTTGAAATCCCTAAACTGGGGTCACACGAAATTAAATGTTATCTCTTGAACTCCTCTCTGTCCTGTCACTTATACATCCCCATGCTGCAAAACAACCACCTTACTTGCACATAGTATACATTTATTTTAGAAAAGTATTAGAACCATATATTATTGTTTTATCTTGCCAAAATTATGTCAAAATTAGTTCAATAATCTTGAATATATTTTTAAACAAAATTTTTTACACTGAACCCTATTGGGCCTATGGTAAAATTATAGTTCTTTTGTTTTTTTTTTTTTTTTTTGCAGATTGATTACCATTTGATTTGATAATTTGTGGTTACACTCTCAAAAAATAAAGGCGCTTAAAAGGTTCTTTACGGGGATGCCATTAGTAGAACCATTTTTGGTTCCTCAAAGAACCATTCAGTCAAAGGTTCTTTAAAGAACTGTCTTTTTCTTAATCCTATCGCCTCTGAATACTATCAAATGTGAGTTGCTACACTGGACGTTTATTTCTTTTAAAAACATTTACATTTAACTGTATTTTACTGTACAATTACTGTAAATTTTAAATGTTTCCAGTACCGTACAGGTTATTTGTTTTTTAAAACAATTTTTAATGTTCAGTATTATATGTTACAGGGGATTTGTATGTTCTTTTATGTTCACTTACACATGTATGTGAGAGGTCAGCTTTATGCTTGCACCGTTAGTAATCTGGCAAAGGAATGTATTGATTTGACTTCATCGAACGAGGCACAAAGACTCTCCCACCATTAATGGGTCAGTGTATCTGTTTTTATGATGGCTGAAACAGATCAGTTATTTTACTGTAAAACACAGACATGTCCATTTTTCTTAATTTAAGTTAATATACTTGCCTTATGTGTCCCACAATTCTACAAGCACTGAAGTGATGTGTTGTTTCAATGACAATTACTTAAAATGTCTTTAGTGACTAAATAAAACGTTTACAATTTATTTAACCCATAATTGATCAGACTGAGAATTAATTTAGTTGATTGAACTGAACAGCATTTAATAGGAAGATATTGCCCAATAATTAAAAAAGTAACTTTATATGTTGTTTATCATGACAAAATCTGTGAAATAAAGAAGCTATGTATAAATGAATAGTTTCAGTTACACTGTAAACAAAATGATAGATGAACTCTTATTAAAAAATAATTGATGCTAACAAGTGCTTATTCAAACAATCTTATGAAATCCCCTTAATATCATAAAACACATCAATGCTGCAAAATTGGAGACTCACTGGAGACTTCACTCTGATTTTCTATGCTTTATAAAATATAAGGTAGTTTAATGACAATGATTTTTCCAAACATAAGGCAATGGGTGTCAGGTAAATCTCCCTTATCTGTTTTCTATGGAACTCAAGTAAACTATTTGTAGAATTTTTTTTTAACAAGTCATAGTGACCATGCTTGCCAAAACATCCTATCAAAAGTCCATATGACTATAAAACATTCAGATGTCTTGGAATATAGTGCATGAAACACACAATCTCTATGTTTTGCTTTGACCTAACAGTCCACTGTTAATGTCACCTTTTGTGTTTTCACGGAAAAACATTGTATGGGTTTGGAATTACATGAGTATGAGTAAATAATGGGTAAACTGTCCCTTTAAGAACAGGTTAGTCAGGGACCGGTACAGCTTTCATAAAAACACATGATTATTTTTAAAGATGAAGCTGGTAGCAGACGTCTAGCCAACTATAAATGTTTCTTACCAGGCTTGAAGAAGTATTTATTTATTCATTGCAAACTACACATATTTCTTACAAACCATAAACATTTTATTTTTAGTCATTTTTAAGGTATAAGCCATAAATATTTCTCAGGATTAAGAACGCATTTCAAAACAAAACATTCAAATGACTTGAAATAGTGCATGAATTATAGTATTATTATAGAATTATTATAGTTTTTTTGGCTTTGACCTGACAGCCCATGGTTAATACCACCTTTTGTAAAACACATGATAAAAAAAAAAACATTATTGTTTTTGTATTAGCCCATACTAACCACTACTTACCTTTAACTATAGGGAATCAATATTATTCATTCATTCCACAGTCCTGAAATTCAGTGATTCAAATGACCGTTTTATTATCTTGAGTGAGAACATTTTTAAACACTATCAGCTACTAGCTCTCAAACACTTAGCGATCTCATTTTCAGGAAATATGAGGATTCAAACAGGGTTGAAACCAAGTTTTTCTTTAAAACTCTAAATGTGGGCTGTGGTCACTGTTATAGGAATGTCTTTGGTAAAAAGAGAAGAGAAACACCATATCAGATATCAGTTCAAATCGAAAAGAGCTACACCGCCCTTGGAAAGGCACTGCGTGTGTTCCAGTAAGCTGACGGTCCATCACCGCAGGTCAGAAGGTGAGACGGAAGTGAAAACACAGCAGGGCAAACAGCCAAGTGATCTGACTGGCTCCGAACGAATGCTTTATTTCTTCTACATTTGTTTCTTACACTTCCCCCCCTGTTCAGTAGTCCTCTGAGCGAATCTCGGTGCATGGGTGAGATTTCTTCCAGTCAAAATACGCCTACGTGTAACCTGTTCTCTGAAAGAAAACACTGCGCTCCGTGCACTTGCGTGTGGGTCTGCAGAGCGGTTTATTTAAGTCTGGGGAATGCATAGCAAACCTTCAGGTGTTGCCTTCTCTCTGTCCGACACAGCAGACAGGAAACGTCTCATCTCTCTGGTTTCCTGCGCTTAGATCTTTCGAACGCTCTGCAGTCTCTATCTCGGTTTTTTTCGCTGTATTTGTCATTTTGGTAACTTGGCTTTGTTTGAACTTCATGGCTGGATCTTTTTAATTGTTCGCGATTACGATCCAAAATTAGCACGGCTAGTTGATCGCATCCTCTGCATCTGCGTTTTCCACTTAGGTTAAACATTTAAGCATCAGTGGAGAAAAGTAGGAAAAAAGCTTCCCAATAGCTATTGTGTTTTATAAGAGCCAGCTGTAATCTGAGCACGGTGTGGGAATCAGGGATGTCTGATGAAGAGATTCTGAACGTGAGAAAGTCTCTCTGTTCTATTGTTTAGGGGGAGATGTGCTTCCTGTCTTGACATCGACTGGCACAAAGTCATTGTGTCTTTCATGAAGCTGCACGCAGGGTCATACAGTATAAGCTGCTTCTGGAGAATGGGTTATGATTAATAAACACCTGATGCATTTTCGCAGGTATCCAACACGTGTTCACGTGTTCCTGCATGTTTTGCTGACTTATTCAGCTCTTGTTTCTGACACTAAAACCTCAAACGGTTGAAAACCATCAAATGAGAACTCATTGTTCCAGGTAGTACTGGTTTTAGGTTTATTCTCTCTTGCCAAGATTCTTCTAAAGTTACGGGATACGATGTCCAAATGTCTGTGGCCAGTTTGAAAATTTGTGATTCACAACATAACTCAACCTGAAGGCAGACAGTTTAAAAATATATATTTATTATGCAAACTGCAATATTTCAGAGGTAGAGTAGCTTATCATTGGGACGTTGCCAGTTAAACATCATATTTAAAGATGATGCTGGCATCTGAAGCTTAGCCAATTAGACATTTCTTATCAGCCTTGAAAAAGTATTTATTTATTTATTTATTGTTGACATATTTCTTGCAAACCTTCAAATTATTTTATTATTTTAGTTTTAATTTATTCATTTTGAATTATATTTTTATATAAATCTTATATCTCAATTTTTATATATCTATATAAACTCAGCCATAAATATTGCTCAGACCTAAGAATGTATTTTTTCATCATTTTAATATATATTAAAATAAAAATATTTACAAATATTTTTAAATATTTTAAAAATTTATTATTTATTACATTTTTATTTTACATTTTTAGAATGCTATTTAAAATCGTATAATTGTATTTATAGGTTATAAAAATGTGTATAATAGAATTATGTGGAAAAAATAGAGTTAAAAATGCGAATTAAATAAAATGTCATTTTTCAAGGGTAGTAAGAAAATAAAAAGAAACTCATTGTCATAAATCTTATTTTTTATATAAAAGTGGCCATTAAAAAAATGAAAAATGATATAGTGTTAATTTTATACTTCTGTTCTTACACGTTATATTTTTAAAATGCACATACTGTACATTATTACGAGCCTTGAAAAATGTATTTTGCATGTGTTGTGCAATAGTAAAATCCATGGACATACATGATTCCCAAAAGCTATTGTGTTTTGTAACAGCCAGCTGTAATCTGAGCATGGTGTGGGAATCAGGGATGTTTGATCGAGAGATCAGTATTGTGGTAGGAATGATGAATATGTAGTCTTTATAAACTACACTGGTCGTCGATCAAACATGCACTGATATTGCATGACAATAAGATAATGCATTTTAAATGTGCACATTTCATGTGTATGTCTACAATGCAGCAAGTTAAATTGTGCAGACGCTGACCCAAACAAAGCGAGAATTGAGGGGATGGAGAAGGAGAGGGTGCAGAAAGAAAGCAAGCAGTTAGGAGGGGGAAATGAGTTCTTACAGTAAAGGAACGTGTGAGTTTGTGCATGAGCTCCCGCTCTGCACCTCCCCTTCCTGTCTAAATGTGTCCTCTCTCTCTCACTCACATTGCAAGAGCAGTAAAGAGTCAACTCAATTAAAGAGCCTCTTTCCTGGAAACTGGGCTCTGATGGCACAGGGAGGTATGAAGGGAATGGGAACCATGTGTGTTAGATGGGGAGGGGGATAGTTGGACTTTGTTTCTTTGCAAGTGCGTGCGTGCGTGCGTGCGTACACAGGAAGACGAAAGCAGCATGAAGAGCAGCAGAAGAACGGATGGAAATGAGGACAGGGAAGGAGCCGGAATGACAAAACAAACCTTACACAACCTTACAGCCCTACTGTCAGAGGGAATCTCTGCTCGCTGCACAACAGCCCCTCCTCTTCCTCGCTCTCTTTCTCTCAGACACACTCAAGCAATTCTTCAAACCATTAGCTGTTTGACCACAAAGTCCCTGTTGTAAATCTGTCCCACGAGGCCTCTTTTCATCTTAGCCTGCATTCTGTGACCCCTCTCCCACGGGGAACACAGGTCCAACCAACAACCCACTTACCCAAGCATGCAGAGCACACAGGTCCAACCAGCAGCACTCGCACATAGTGGACTGTTCGTGTTAAAGGCACCTAATCTGGTTCAGTGTCTTCTCTCAAGCAGGAGAGAAAGTAATTTTGGAATCATGCAGCATCTGCCTTTAATATACTGCATGTTTGGACAAGATAGGTTATTGTTGTTCTTCATCGTCTTTGTATGGCACACAGTGGCACCACAATGCAAAAAATGTATATGTTCATATTATATATTGTCTTGTGTCCTTGAAGATTAAATATGTAATTTCTGCACCACTTGCAGCGCAAAAGGAGAAATTGCAAAAAATAAAGGAAAAAAAGTGCTTTCACAAAGTTTTGCAAAGCCATGACGAAAGGTTAGAATCCAAGAAAATTGTGTTATGTTTATATATTAAATATATTTACATATAAAATATAGGAATGTGAATAGACACAGTACACATACATATATAATAGAAACAAAAACATTTATTTTGGATGTGATGTAATTGCAATTAATTGTATTTCTATATATTTTTTGTTTTTTTCTTTTCTTTTTGTCAAATGATTAATCACAATAAATTGAATCGAATAAAAGTTTATGTTTACATAATATATGTTTGTGTTTGTTTAGTTGATATATTTATTGTGTATTATGAATAAATACTCACACATATATGTATATATTTAAGAAAAATGTTCTAAATATATGCTGTTTGTGTGTGTATACACATATGTGTGACACACATATATTACGTAAACAAAAACTGTTATTTTGGAATGCGAATAATTGAGATTGATTGTTTGACAGAACTAATATATAATAAATATATTTTAAAAGCTGGTGATAATTTTTATGGATGACTTGTACTATAATACTAAAATATATACTACAAAATTTATACTATAAATATAGGATATATGTAATATATAATTTTAAATAAATAAAAACAATATAAAAGTTTTTATAATAATATAAAATAATATTAATAATTGTAATAAATACAAACAGGCAGTGACATCTTGTACTGTTTCCAACTCCTCCAGCTACTCCTAGCCTCCAGCTTCACTCCATTTCAAGAGAAAAATCTTGGTAGTCGTTTATGGGCACTATTTTTTTATAGCACACCTTTAAGCTAAGCTTTTAAAAGCTCACTGTGCACACTACAGTCTGCAGGGTCATGGCAGACAACATTGTTTTAATGATTCTTAAAAGTTCAATCACTGTCTGGACAAATTAGATTTTGGTATGGAGATGATTTTTTTGATATATTACTGTACATTAGGGACATATGATGTTGTTTTTTTGTACTTTTGGGATGTAATAAAGTGCTTGGACTCCAAAAGGGTGAGTTATGGCATTAGACTTAACAAGCAGACTGGGAGAGTGAATATATTTTTTGTATATCTGGATAATTCAGGCCACTCAGAAATATTGCATTCCACTGATTCTAGTGGCACGGAAATGACACACTTGACATTTCAATTACCATGAATTCACCTGAGAAATCACATACAATCTACAATAATGGTCTCTGAAAGTGTATTTAATATGAGTGTGCAGTTTTTCCAGTTTTTGTTTTTCATCACATAGACTTGCATTGAAGTTTGGGGTGTTTTTGTCTAGGATGCATCATAACTAGAAATAATGCCAATATGAAAAAATAGCCAATATCCAGACGTTTTAGACAAATTTAGAAATCCCAGACAGGACACAACTGGGAAAAGTGGATGTACAGTCACCCTAACCCGGAGTTTTGTGGAAAATACAGAAATCAAATCACTAATAGACTTGCACTGATCTTGAATTGACTGCTCCAGCAAATATAAAAAGAATAATTTCATTGCTTTCTCTCTATAAATAATACAGAAAAGGTGTTTTTTGCATAAATAACACCATTTAGTCACTGGCTTGATATACTAATCTGTAAACAGAACTTTTGCTTTTAACAAGGCATAGGCTTTATTAAGAATATAATACTAAATGCAATGTACAATTATTATGGATCCAGGCCTAAATATGCAAGCGCTAAAACCTGACACTGCACGTGTGCACTAATGAAAAGAGTAAAACCAAGCAACATATCAAGAAAAAAGATCCAACTTCCTTGCTTTTAGAAAAGCTGCTATTACCAGCAGCAGTGTTTTGATGACAGCCAGAGCGTGTTAGCTAGCCATTTTGCTTTCAATAGGACAATTTCAGTGACATGCTGTTAACATTATGCATTCATTCTGCGTGATTATACGCGGACTTGATTACAGACTTCGCAAAGATGCTGTGCCGAAGTGCGTTTCACAACACCCTCACACTCACATAGGCCTATGAACGCGCGGACACATTTGCAGAGTCTTCCCTGGGCCCCTGCAGCGGGCCAGGATGTATAAAAAATGGCCTCACATTCCTTTCCTGTTAAGTCAACCACAATATGGGACTGACACACGAGAGGACTGGACTGTTTCCCAGCACACACAACCCCTCCGGAGTCCCATTACTTTCAGTCATTCAGTCAGACGCACACACAAACACACGCATATTATGTCCGCGTTGCCTGGTTCGCTGGGCGGCTCATAACTTATACATTAATCGCAGTCATCAGCGTCCTTAACAGGAGTATCAACATAGCCGGGCTTACCGTAAGTTTGCAAAATTCAGGGAAGTCGAAATATAAGCATATCTAGACACACGGCAGGCGGCTCAGCGCAGTATTGCTTCCCCAGGGTTACAGTAAACAAATCAGATAAAAGATTACGGAGGTGATTTACTGTAAAACCTCAAATGAAGCCGGTTGTGACAGGAGTAAAACGTAAACATCCTGTAGAGACACGCTGCAACTGTTTCTTACGTGCAGACGCGTCCACGTATTCGCTGAGGCCGTGCGTGTTAAACGCTTAATGCGCATAAAAATATTCAAAACGCTTGTTTTGGGAAGAGGGTGGTCAGGAACTTTGCGAACCCGGGGGCTTTGTGTTTTTCACGGGCGTTGGCTTTTACCAAATGGGGCATGGGCTCACTGACTGCTGCTTTGTTTTGAAAACACGAGGGAGGGAGGAAAAGAAGGAGGAAGGCCCGAACGAGTGTGAAGAAAAGGCGGAGACTTCCCAAATGCCGACCGTAAAAAGAACATAGCGGGAGATACCACTCGGAGTGGAGCTGTGAGGAGAGACTGTTCAGAGGTTCCTCATGCATGTATGTACATGTATTATAAATATTAACATATTTCTCGGAATCTAAACAGCCTGTGGAGCGAGTCTCTCTGGGGTATACCTTTCTCTGGCCCTTCTGCAAAAACACATACATTATTGCTTATGCTTGGCTGTCTGGTATGAATGTGAGTGGAATTTACCCATAATGCCGAAGCAGGAACTTGTATAAACAAACAGGCGCATATATCATTAGGAAACTGATAGGAAGGGTAGTGTTTATGCATAGTAATACATAGTACACTCAAATTCTCTATCGTTTACTGATGTTGTTCCAAACCTGTGTGACATTTTTCACATAATACATTTTTAAAATGCTTTTTTGGTCCATAGATTACTATTACATTCACAAACGTTTGGATGCCACTGACTGTATCTTTTGTGTTCTGCAAAAGAAAGTCACAGGTTTTGGAACAACTTGAGAATGAATAATGTCTTTTTTTTTTGTATTTGCTTTAATAAGTAATCTAAATGCGGATATAAATATGCATTTATTTTTCATTCTGCTAGGAAATGATGCTCCATTTGAATTTTCATGCGTAACTATGCAAATCTAAAATTAAGGAAGCCAAAGATGCTGATCAATGAAAACTTAACAGGATCTGCTTTAATACTAGTATAGACAGTGTGGATTTATTTTATAGCTTAATTAGCTTTTATTATAATAGTTCATCAAAAAATGACATAGTAGTTCACTGATATAACCACACCTTTTCACATCAGCACCACTTTTGTTTAAAACAAAAAAACAAAAAACCATGTCATATAAAAACTAGGTTATCTTTAAACTGCACAAGCGCTTTTGTACTTCTATGATTAAAAGTATGCATCGTAAGTCAGAAATCTTATCGTGTCTAGCTCTATTGGGTTCGCTCAGGAAGTTTATCAAGGCCTATTGATTTTTTCTCCACTTAGGCATTTAATGGTTTGTGAGTTACAACTTATACTACGTGTTAATTACCCTCTAATATGAGGACGAAGATCTGATAAAAGCCCTTAGTTAAATAGAGAGAAAATTAATTAAGAGAGTGGCTAATCAATTAAATAAGCTGAGGCAAACAAGAAATGCACAATCTGCAAAATAATTGTAACCTTAAATAGAGTTGCAATACTAATTAAAAAGACTAAAAAAAAACTAGATTAAAAAAAATATATATATATATATATATATATATATATATATATATATATGAGAGTTAAAAAGCTGTGTTGTATCCATTTTAGTCCCTGATTTTTCCAATGATGAATAACCAGGATTAATCCATATAGACTATTAAAAAGAAAAAGAGGCCGATTTTAACTTTGATCAAAAGAGAAAGCACAGAGTGACATCCTGTACACACACCTCAAGGTAAGCCTCGGACGGTTTTTCTGAAAACAAGAGCAGTTGTGGTTTCTTCATCTGTTTGTGTGTATGGCTGAAGGAGAATGTTGTCTGCAGCGAATGCCACATTAAAAAAAATCACGCATATTGAAATGACATGCAGTCTGAGGCCAGAGAGAATACCAAATGCTTTATACACAAAAGAATGCGAGGCACATGGCTGGGTCCATTTTGTAAAAATAGTGCTCTTTAATATAAATTATGGAAATATCTTATAAATATAAATATGTGCAAAGTTTCTTGCCGCATTTTCTATGTTAATGCCTTTGTTTTCTGATCTTCAAGCTTGCACTGCGGTCATTAGACCAGACCTTAAGATGAGACATCTTTATAAAAGACAGAGTAAAAAACATGCTGTCCTGTTGGTGGCCACACATGTAAACACCTTGATTTGACAAAATATGAACAAAAAAGAAAAAAAAAGAAAAACAATCTACAAGTGGAACCATAAGCCCTTCCATAGACTCATAATACATTCAGTGAATAGCAGACGTCGTGTCCTGCTAGTGAAACAAACACTGTGTCGTTGTTATATTGAATGAGGATTTCGAAGCACACAAAGTACGAATGCTTCTCCTTGTGACCGGAGAAGCACGGTCCTTCATGTCCAACACCACAGTAAATCAGATACTAAAGATTTTTCATACTGTGCTTGTATTTGCGTCACAGTATATGAATGACAATTCATATATATGCTCATATCAATGTTCAGCCTGCCTTTTCCTAGCACAAATGAAACTACTGTTTGCTTTGGCTCCTGTCACAAATAAAGTAACAACAGTCCACTGAGGGGCCGTCTTCTCCAGAGAGGGCTAAGGGAGGGCAGGCCTCTTGTCCGGTCGATACGTTCGTTCTAGTCCTTTTTCTTGACCCCGCACACGGTCACCATAGCAGACAGTGTTGGTCGTGAGCGGTAAGTAGCCACCCCGTTTGCGCCCCCACGCCCACTTATGAGGCAATTACACTTGGCAAGAAGCAGTGGAAATGTGTACGTCATCGCGAAACACCCAGCTTTCGCTCCTTCCTTCCAGGAGAAAGTCAAAAAAATTGTCGAGCTGCAGAAAACAGACATGAGAGAGCGTCTCCTGATCGATGATGAAGGCCTGGACCACAGCCATAGCAGCACACTTAACTCCTGTACTGATCAACCATCGCTCGCGTTTTTTCTTCAGCAGTCCGACTGGCCGCGGGAACGCGGAAGTCCGTTCGCGTCGACAGCTGCCGAGATGCCAGATCCACTCGAGTGGGAGAACGTGCATCTCGTGCTGTCCGTCAAAAGTTCACAATCCAGAGGTCGAAGGCACAGCTGGCCCGCAATACTAACAGACACAGAGGACGGGAGCGATAAGCTCCACTCGCACGTCTCATTCTTCTCTTCCCATCCGAAACCCATCAAGAATAGCTAGATAGGAGCATCGTACTCCTGGAGGAACTCTTGGAGTGAATGAGGCAGCTGGTCCCGTTTGGTGGACACGTCTATATGACCGTTTAAAGTCTTTCGACATAGGTGCTGCAGACTGGACATGCTAGATGCCAGCGGATGCAGTAGCTCCAAAGGGATCTTCTCGCCACCAGAGTAAATGTAGTAGGCGCTTCCGTCGGCCGCGCTTCCACTTTCTCCGACGGCCGGGACCTTCGACGAGGTCCCCGTCCCAGCTGACGGCATGTAATGATGGATAAGTTTGAGGACGCAATCGAAGCGCGGCACGGCCTGCTCGCTGCGAGGGTCGGTCTGCAGGAAGAAGGAGACGGAGTCGCACTGGATGCGCAGATTTTTGGTGCCCGTGCTCGTTTTGACGCTGAGCGTGAAGAAGTGGTGGTGGTCTGAGCTGTCGCGCACCAGGAAGGTGCCCGGGGGTTCGGCACTCAGCAGCGCGCTGGCTTCTTTCCCGCTCACGGTGCTCCAGTAGAAGCCGCTCTCTTGCAGTTTGCGCACAGCCGCAATCACCATTTGATACTGCGCCCGAGAACTGAAGGTCTTGTACCGGTGGGGGGGCAGGCACACGCCGCCTTCAAAGGGGCTGCTGCTCATGGCGCTGTCAAACCTACTGTGCGTTACCATGGCTCTCTGCCCGCCCCCTGTACCGCCCGGCAACCACTGGTGCTCGGGGTCCAGGGCCGAAGGGCCGTCCCAACCAGGGTGCTCATGCACCGGAGAGCACCAACACAACGCCCAGAGCTCTGGCTCCTCTTCCACATCCAGAAGAAATGACGTCTCGGTGGGTATGGAAGGCAGCTGAAGGAAAAGCCAAATGGAAAATGTCAGCATCGACCAAACAGTGAGAGCAACAGAAGCCAGTGCCAGCAGACGTACATCTGCTATGACATCACTTTTATTAGGGCCATTCATAGTTCTAATAACTGGATTGGTTGTTTCCCACATGTGTTCCTTATCATAAGCCCAACCCTCCTTCTCCATAGAAACATTTTAATCATGTAATCACTCCATTAAACTAACTTTTACTTCTTTAATTAGTGTGTTTTACTTATTTTTCAAGCTATTCAGTAGTAGTGACTAGTATTGTCTAGTCATTGTTCTTTAATGCATAAACTAAACACTTAGATGCTTATTAATAGTGACTAATATATATTCCATCATTACATCTTACTTTTGTCTACTAGTCACTATCCCAACACATCTGGTTTATGCCACTGCTGATGGTACCTTTTCCACTTTTACTAGTACTATTGTTACTGGTCAACTATATATATATTTACAAGGGAATCTGCAGTTCAGATCAATTGCTTGGCATGTTGTTGCATTTTAACTAATACTAATGCAACTAGTTACTATCCCAATACTACAGTAACAGATACTTCAAGTTTGTGCATTCTATAATTCTGAGTCTGTGATTTAAATATAAACGTCCTACTAGTATCTACTAGTACTGTCCCATATTCTAGTTATTCTAATACTAATCATACTAGTTAAGCATGTAATCCAAAAACGATTATCACTTTTAACAATTAACACTATTAGATGAAAAATGGGTAGGCTACTTGTATAATGAAGACAGATACAAGATCATTTTGGAAGGCAAATGTTAAAACCGCTTGCAGTGGATGAATTAACTAGTTGCTAATCGAAGCTTTATTTTTAGTCCAAGCTCGCCCGTGTAAACCCGATATTGACTTCGATCGCTCTCTTGGGCTATTAGAAAACAGGTTATGAATGAGGTCCTCCAGTTCGTTGTGAATAACCCAATTTCTCATTCATGACACACGGTCTCTGTCTCGTATTACACTGTAAATACCCTTTCACTCTCTTATCCTAACTGGAATAGAAATTCACCGATTTATTCGGGTTACACTGAGGTCGTTTAATCCGAACTCGCTCGTATTTTTGGATAACTACAGCAAATTATGAAGCTATGCGTTAGCTCCCATTACAATAGAACGCAAAAGAATTCGAAATAGAATGCAAGGCTAAGCTCAACAACAGTTTATTTAACTAGACGTGGACACCATGTAGCACGGCACACACCGAGGCATGCATAACAGTCCTATTTCATAGCACATGCATACATTTCTAATAGATTATTAAGAACTCCGGAGAAAGCGCAAGACGTCGTTTTACCTTCAAAGCGTTATCCGACTCAATCTTGGGGAGTTTTCTCAAAACATAGCTCCTTTTGTGATTTCCATGTGAGCGCTTATGCAAAATAGACCTTCTTTCAAAAGGATAAAGATCGGTTTCATGTCAGTTTTTTAACAGTTGATCAGAGATCAGCTGTGTGAAAGTCTATCAGAGGTAGTGGAGGTTCGTGCCATCGAGTTGAAGTACCGACTGATATTTCTAAAGGCTCCACCCCTTGTGTTCCAGTAAAGCAACCACACACACTCACACACACGCACGTGGCGGATTGCCAATAAATAATCAGCGTGACCCTTTTTGACGGGATTTCTCCCCCCTCCCTTCCCTGTTCACACAAGGTGAAACGTTGCATTGCCCTTGCGGATATAAATGCGGTCGGTGTGTTATGACTGATGATATCTGACCACACACACATGTTGCATATTATTCTCTTTTCTTGGTCTATCTGTTCATTTATTGGTTTTGCAGAGTCCCGTATTATAGTGTCGTTTACGGTCAGATGCGTGATGGAACGTTTTGCCAAGAATAAAATGAAACGAATGTCATATGATTGGGACTTGTGTTACACAAGGCTAATCGAAATAGAATGCCAGTCTATACGCTAAACTTACGCGACACATTACTACGTATAAGTATAGTATAGGATAGGATAGTATAGTTTAGAGGCTGACTCGACTCTAAGTAACCCTGGCTGGGTTACTGGTTGGATTTGTTCCATACGCCATCTATAGGATAACAGCAGTAGACCACCAAAAGACCACTAATAATTAGGATATTCTTGAATTATAAATTCACCGACCAGCAGCTTTTATGCATGGAGTGGAGTTTATTGCATATAAATCGTTTAATGATGTAAAACGTGACATTACATTCACACGGTCATTGTGCAGAGTACATACAATTAAAATATATTTAGCATATAACTATAAATGTTTATTATTTATTTCGGTATTATTAAATAGATTAATGCATTATGATTTCAAATGGGTGCAACTATTAGAGTGCATTCTAAAGGGAATTTAATATATTGCGCATTATTTAATTATATATATATATATATATATATATATATATATATATATATATATATATATATATATATATATATATATATATATATATAATTTATAATTTATAAAGGCAATGTGGCATTTGTATATAAAAACGTATAGAAGGATAAGAGACGAGCAAACGCACAATTATGCCTTGTGAACGCTGCAGGCCCCCAGACAATTTGTTTGCGCTAGTAAACGCGTTTAGATAAAGTTTTGACGTTCAAAATGCAGTGAAAACATGGCGGCGCCCATGACATGGAAAAGACTTGTGTTCTCTGGATATACTCCTGCTTTTTCCTGGGTTTTTGCGAGGATAACAGATCGCTTTTTCAGGACACATGAACGGAGGAGAGGGTAAACTGATATCGGTCGTTTGCAGTACTTAAAGACAGTCTGTAGAACTCGCTCAATATGAGGATCTAGCGTGTTTGGCTAATGTTAGCTTGTGATTGTGTAAAGGAGAGATCTTAAATTCATTTGTAGTGTTAGAATTGTCAAAGTGAGCTTAGTAATATGAACCTTTAACATTAGACCAATAACTATGGTTGCTGCTTTTGATTTTCTAATGTTCATTGGCTTATTTCCAGTATACATCATAACATGTTAAACACAAAATGTGTTTTGAAAGTAAATGGTGACTTCTTAGCGTATTCATTTGTGTTCCACAGGGAAATCTAAGTCCTGCGGGTTTAAGGGTGATTTAAATATTATATTGGTATTGAAATAACCTTCATTTTGGGGTTATCTGGCCTTTTGTTGAGCTGTTAAACTGCACACTAGTTATCTGGATAGTAGATCAACGAAATAACTCGGATCGGATATAGTTTCTCAGCACCTGCTTTTATTAAAAGAATGCTATCTGATTCAGGCCTGTATGATCTGACAGCTCAGCTGGTCAATAAATTCTTGGACATTTCTTCATGTTAACCACCAAATGCTTGCGTTTTTTCTTACAGAAAATGTGGCTCAAGTTAACTTTTGGTTGATCAGATGTTCTTTGTAAACTGCCGGTATCTGATGTGCATTGCAAAGAAAGAGGTTCATTCAAGAATACTTTAAAGCGCTGGTTTACAAAGCAGCTATTCACTGCTTGCATTCTTCCGAAAAGGTGGCTTTAATCAAATCTGTTTTCAGCCTGATATAAGTGGAGGCCTTTACTTAAATTTTCTTCATTATACTTTTTTTTGGCCGGTTGTGACATCTAAAAAAAGGCTTTGAAACATGGGTTTTGTTGATACACGTAAGAGACACCGATAGATAGTTTGTATAGATCGTAAACTCACCCACAACTGACCTTCGCATTGTTTTATGCTCCGTCTCCTCAGGGTCATGGCGCTCTCAGAGGCGCCTCTTTTCATTTTGTTTTCTCAGGAGTTATGTGAGATCTACTGTAGTGTGCGGTGAGACTCTGGGTTCTCTGAAGAAAAGCACTGTCTGGGTTGTAGAGAACTCGCCGTGACCTTGGTGTTTGGCAGTAGATCTGAGTGAAGGGTTGCAGTTTGAGACTTCATGCTGTGTCATACAGACCGTATTACTGCCTTTGTCTTCTGAACGCTGTTGCATTTGGAGCTGGACTTGGGGCTTGTTCTGAGTAGTTGGACATCAAGTTTTGAGGAAAAAAAGTTAATAAATCATGTTCCCACCCAGAATCAAATATCAAATGTACTTATTTATTTATCGCAGTCTAATCAGTTCACTAAGATTTAGAAGTTATACTTGCATTCATCAAAGTGACAGTAAAAATTATTGCAATTATTGCAAAAAAACCCTGCCTATTTTAAATACAGTGCCGTTCTTCTGTGCATTCTACTTATCTAAAAATAAAGAAAAGCTTGCATTATTTAAATCTTACATTTTTAATAGCAAGAAAGATTTCTTCAATGCCAAATCAAAATACTAGAATGACATCTGATCAGAGTTGACTAATGATTGCTGAAAAATCAGTTTTGCCAATGCATGAATAAATTGCTATAAAAAAATGCTTTAAGTAGAAAAGTCATTTTAAATTGTAATACTATTTCCCAATATTACTGCTTCTACTTTATTTTTGTTCCAATAAATGTAACCTTGCACAAGAAAGGCATAAAAAAATCGAAACGACCCAAACCTTTTGGCAGTAGTGTATATATTATGTTTATTTTGTTATGTTGTTTGCGAACCAACAAGAAGCAAAAAACAGGCATCAGTTAAGTATCACTCTTCAGCCAGCAGATTTTGCAATATTTAATAATACAGTAAACGGAAACACTACAGTGCATTGTGTACAGTGGAAGAGGTTTGCCAGTCTTGGATTCTGATTAAAGGTTTTCTCCGCCCATTAATTCTCTTCTACTTCCTGTTATCCTGTAGGTCCGCTGTGCTGCTCTTGGCCCCTCTCTTGGCAGAGGCGGACTCAGCCCCCCTGGCCTCCTCCAGACCTCCAGGCTTCACTGGTGTTGAGGGTCTCCACTCTCGCTTCCACTGGATGGCTGATCATGTACCTGCTTTTAGGGTCCCTGGGGGCCGTATACGCATCCTTCACTCACCTGATGAGTTTTATCAGGCTATGAAGGTGTGTGTGTGTGTGTGTGTGTGTGTGTGTGTGTGTGTGTGTGTGTGTGCACGTGCATGCTTTTACTGGGTAACTTACTGGTAGATAGAAGTAATTGCACCTTCAGAGAACTGAATTGCCAGTAAATATGACTATAAGGTAATAAAAATGAAATCTCTGATATCTTATTACCAACAGATATTATCTCACTCCAACTGGTGCCTTTCTATTTATGGGCATGTTAATAATGTGCATTGTAAAAATATATTACGTTGGGTAATACTTACGAGAAGATGATGTTTTGTTTAATAAGGTGGATCTGTGCCAAATGTCCATTCTAAAGATAAAAATGTATCTGTTGTTTATTAGTTTTATGATTTTTCACATTAAACATTTCTTTAGCTAAATATTTAATGGGTTTAATTGTAATATTGTAAAACATAGGCTTATTTGCAAATGTTTTTCTTTTCTTTTTATTTAAACTGATATTGATCTTGCCATAAACACGATTTAAAATTTTCAGATTGTCTAGCTGTGTTTATGCAGATAATAGTTTATTGTCTTGAATCACTTTCTTATCGGTTTGTTTTGTCATAATATAGCTTGTAAAAAAGCTGCACCCTGTGTTTATCATTCAGTTTGTTGTTCTTTCTGTTTGCCAAGGCTCGCATCAAGACAGCCAGGAGTCGTGTGGTAATGGCATCACTGTATCTGGGCACAGGACCACTAGAGCAAGACCTCGTATGTAACCTGTCTGCACATGTTTACTGTCACTGACCAGTAAATACAGCATAGCTCAAGAAGGAAAAGGCTGTTTTTGTGCAGTTAGCTATGGCCCGATTAAGAATTTTACACGAGGAAGTACAGCATATCTCATCTTCTACAGTACAGTAGCTCATGACAGGTCTGCAAGCATATTCTTTAAAATCACCTCATCTGAATTTAATTTAACTAACAGAATTTAATCTGGCGGTGTTGCTTTAATCACCATTTGAGTGTACACTAAAGTGCGTTTCCTTGTTCAAATCAACATGCAAAACCAGCCAGACAAGCCATAAGATTCCTGCAGTAGAAATAAAATCAAAATTAAAAAAAATAGTGTGGAGACTCGGGTAACCGTAGTATTCACTGACTTTTTAATCTCTTATGAAGGTGGATTGCATGGAAGAAGCATTAGAGCGCTCACAGGAAGATCATGCAGCTGATCTCAAGGTGTCATTTCTGCTGGATTATACCAGAGGCTCGAGAGGTAAGACTTTAATCTAATCCAGTCTAAATCACAATAAGTGGTTTTCACTAATTCATTCATTTATTGGTCACATTGAAAAGAATTCCATGAAAGTGGGCAAGTTCAGGCACATTATTTGCATGTTTGTATAAAATAACCCTTACTGTATGTATCAGATATTGAAAACACCGAACACGTGGATCTGATTTCATTAATTAAATGACAATGTGCACAATCAGATCAGATTTTGATCCAGATTAGAACGTGTGCTGTGTAAGGCCTCGCTTTATCACATATTCTTAAACCTCCCTCTCTATTATTCTTTACTTCCTTTTGAACTGCATTTTGCACATTCTTAGCGATCTCGATCTTTTTGATCACTTTCCTATGAAACCATCAGAAGGAAATAATGCCTGCAGGAAATCCCCTGCCAGTGTTCGTTTCCCCTTGCGAACTCTGACTAACATGTGCAACTGCATGGGTGTAATTTTGGAGGATTTACAGTTTTAGTAATTGTAGGTTGGAGTTCAGACCTCCTCCCTGCTTTTTCCCCATTTCTTTTACCTCGCAAACTACTTCACAGGAACTGTTAGTCATTCCATTGACTGCTTTCAGTGTGCAATACAACTTATCCAATGATGTTGTAAGAATTCATAATCTAATATTTCATGGTAACTGAAGCATCATATTGCAGCATAGAGCTTCATTTTAGTGGTTCAGGTTCTCTTTGATCTCCTGAAAATGACTCTCATTATGAGAAGATTATGAGAAGGCATTCAGAGAGAGATGGGTTTGTGTTGGCGACTTCTAGCGTGAACTACTGTAACCGTCAGCAATGCACACAATATCATCTTCTATGCAAATGAGCAGTGATGTGATGCCTACTAATATGAGTGTACCACGGGGTCAATGTTTGGTTAGTTAGCAGTATTCCATTCCTAATGTGTCTGCTCAGGAAACATTTTGACAATGTTGAAAACAGTTGGGCTTCTTTGATTAAAAGAAAGTTAAAAAATAATGCGTCATTATCATTTGTAATATTATAAATGTCTTTACCATCACTTGTAATAATTTTAAAGTATCCTTACTGATCAATAGAATAAATTTCCTTTAAAAAGGTGAAAAGGAATATTTGTCTTTGCTACTAAACTGTAGCTTGCAATAATTGCTTCTTGCTAGTGAACAAATTTTTACTTGTATTTGTTCCCAAAGGGAAATTTGTTTCACATCTTTATAGTATAAGTAAATACAGAACATAATATCATATATCATATTATATCATTAGGGCTGTCAAGCGATTAATCGCATCCATAATATATGTATGCGTACTGTGTATATTTATTTTGTGTATAAACAGTGTATATTTTGAAAATATTTTATTATATAAACATATTTTTTCTGAAATGCTTTCTTTGTATATATATATATATATATGTATATGTGTGTATGTATATATGTGTGTATATATATATATATATATATATATATATATATATATATGTATATATATGTGTATATATATATGTGTATATATGTGTGTATATATATATATATATATATATATATATATATATATATATATATATATATATATATGTATGTGTGTGTGTGTGTGTGTGTGTGAGTAATAAATAAACACAGCACATACATAAACAAAAACTTTTAGTTTGGATGGATTTACTGTCGTTTGACAGCACTAAATATAATATTACAATTAGTGCTGTCAAAAGAGTAATCACATTCAAAATAAAAGGTTTTGCTTACATAATGACACACACACACACACACACACACACACACACACATATATATATATATATATATATATATATATATATATATATATATATATATATACACACACATATCATGTAAACATGAAAACTTTTATTTTGAATGTGATTAATCTTTTGACAGCACTAAATATAATACATTATGCTATATTCTTGGGTGCTATAAGCCTTTGTCATGACAGCACACCAGCTTTTAACGTGAATTCCCCTTTAACGCTTAGTTTAGTGAATTGAATCACTGACTTATTGCTTCTCATTTCCGTATTTGTTTTTGAATCTAAAGGTAAGCACAATTCCCGCACAATGTTACTGCCACTGCTCCAGCGTTTTCCCGAGCAGATGAGAGTGTCACTGTACCACACACCTGACCTGCGGGGGCTGCTGCGTCTGCTGGTTCCCGAACGCTTCAATGAAACCATCGGTGTGCAGCACATCAAGGCGTACCTTTTTGACAACAGTCTCATCATTAGTGGGTGTGTAAGCATGCATACGTCACGGATACGACACGTGTTCGAAAAAATATGTTACCGTCAATTCTCTCATACAAAATATTCCCATAGCTATTACTCTTCGTTGTTCTAGGTTTGTTTTTAGACCATATGGAGCTCCTGCAAACCGCCTCGTTGGAGGAGGTGAATATTTGTTTGCCCACTCTTGAGTGTGATATGATGTCTCATGCAGGGCCAATCTGAGCGACTCCTACTTCACCAATCGTCAGGATCGTTATGTACTTCTGGAGGACTGCGGAGAGGTGGCTGATTTCTTTGCTGAACTCGTGGGAGCCGTGGGCGACGTTTCGCTGCAGCTGCAGCCTGACAACAGTGTGCACATGATGGAGGGAATGGTGCATCCCTACAAAGGTCAGTGAGTTTTAAGGCAGGGATCTGTTGAGACAGATGCCACTTCCTTAAATGTAAAATGCCATGTGTCATAAGACAATGGGAGGGGAATTTAATGAGAATTCCTTACAGCGTTCATTTGCATATTGCTTTCTAAAGCTTCTGAAATGAGGAATTACTCAAGTTAGTAACCACATTATGTGAGGTAAAAGCCCAAATACATTTACAAAATGCTAACCGCAACTTCTCTAGCTTGGAGGCTGATTGTGAGTGATAGATTGCGGAGGATGCAGCTAACTAAAATAATCTGGCCTACTTTAGTGAAACCTTATAGCATTGTTTCACCACTACACTTCAAGAACCTAATTTGCTATGCTACAAAGTTTCTGTATGTGTTCGTTTGTTTGTGTGTGTGTGTGTGTGTGTGTGTGTGTGTGTGTGTGTGTGTGTGTGTGTGTAACATTTTTTAAGAGATACATTTTTGAGCAAATCTTTACTCTATATTTATTACAAATATTCGATATTTATTAAAAAAGCATGTTAAATGCAAAAATGGCCCTGACCCTGTTAACCAAAGGAAATAAAAGGAAATCATAATAAATAAATGAATTTTAAAGAGGTTTTTCAAATTGAATGCCATGGCCATGCTAACTGAAGACAATAGTTTTGGTAGTTCATGATTCATAGGATAATATTCAGTTTCTTGCCTGTCTAATTTTCTTAAGAATGTTGCTTGTTTGCATATGCGTGTGCTGAAAATAAAATCAGCTCAATGTAATCGTGCAAGGCAGCTCAGTGTTGCTCCGTCATGTTGGTTGGTTAAAAT
Source organism: Puntigrus tetrazona (assembly GCF_018831695.1). NCBI lineage: Eukaryota > Metazoa > Chordata > Actinopteri > Cypriniformes > Cyprinidae > Puntigrus > Puntigrus tetrazona. The sequence goes on along the minus strand of NC_056710.1, from coordinate 15,028,251 downwards.
GGACCGTGTGGAATGAATATCTATTATTTATTTAGGAGCATCCTTGTTTAGGTGCAGCTAGACTGTCTAAGTGCAAGTGACAACATCATCAGCAATTTTTGGCATGAAAGTATTCCTGATAAGAGAAATGACTGACACATGCGGTTTCCACCCACTTTGACGTACATGAATCAGAGGTAGTGATGGTAAGTCACTCATTTCCTTGTAACACCAGCATTGTGGTAACACGTTGAGTAACAGGAAGCTCAGAGCCTGCTTGCTAGCCTCAGGTCTCTGTGATGCTGAGCTTCAGCCATGACTCGGTGTGTCTTACGGTCCCCAGGCTCAGCGAGGAGCGCAAAACCAGTGAATGAGTGATTATGCTCATTCAGCTTCGCTCCATATCCGTAACCCAGCGCCGTTCGATGACATAATCGTGGTGGAGCGGGGCCATAGTTTGTCACAGATCCCAGAAATAGTGCAATGATGTCACCTTGCTGGTGGTAAGTGATCTGTGCTGGGAGGGTAGGAAAGGAGAGATGCAGGAGGATGATAGGTTCGGGAAGGAGCTATTTGGACCTCGATACAGTCTGTCAAGACAATGAGGTCAACGGGAAACGATGGACTGATAGCCAACAGCGAGAATAGTGATGTATGACGGTAAAAGGAGGACAATATCAGACTGAAAAGCAGTCAGGGTGACATTTGTTTATGCAGCACGTCGGCGAATGTATGTTCAAAGAAAAAGCCTCATCTTCCAGTAAGAGTTACTAGAGCGCTGGTCCATTGAGAAGCTTATCCGCTGAGTCGGCAGGTCGGTCCTGCCCCTGTATCTCAGTAATTGAATCCCACAGTCTGTCGGTAAGAGCCGCTGAACTTCGTGGCCCTGTTAACTGGATGTGTTTGGACCTCTGAGGCCTGGAGGCTTGGGGTGGCTGGCTTTGCGTCTGTGGGGAAAGCCCCTGTGTCCTGCTTCAAAGAGCCGTTTATTTGTTCTCCACCGTCCACACATATTTGCGGAGGCTTTCGCTTTTTCTTGTTCTCTGCGTTTAACAAACAGAATCTTCAGAGCGGCCCTTGCTGCACATTTTCCGTGTTAACCAAATAAGCTCAGACACCATGGAGCAGCAGGCTTTTGCCATACATTACCAACATGCAGTGTTCTGCCCTGAAGCTAATTCATTATTTACAGATTATCTCTCTTGCTATGACTCACCGTGGCACATTATGTCTAGCAGAGGCGCCAGGGTTTGACAGAGCGCCTTTCCAGACGGTCAGCAGTTATTGACCCGTGTCTCTGAGGTTTTGATCATGCATTTGCAGGATCTCGCATGAGCAAATAACTGATTGAATGGATTGGATCGGAGGGGAACGGATTGCGCGTTGTTTCGCTTGCATACCTGTTCAAATAAGTGTAAACAACCTGTTTAGATCAGCTTCTTAGAATCGTACTTCTCTTTACTATCAGGTATTTTAAGTTGATTGACACAAGGCACTTTTCCAAACCTCATAAGTTATGCTGCTATGCCAACTTAAATAGAACCTCTTAAAGAAATAGTTCACCCAAAAATTTTAATTGTCATCACGTTGAACACAAAAGAAGGTATTTCGGAGAACCAAACTGTTGTTGGTTCCCATTGACTTCCATTGTAGGGAAAGAAATACCGTGGAAGTTATTTAAGCGTTCTTCAAAATATTTTTTTCCGGCATAAGAAAGAAACCCATACAGGTTTAGGATGACATGAGGTTGAGTAAATAAAATGTTCATTTTTGAGTGAACTATGCCTTTAAAGTCACTTATTTTGAATGTTCTGCGTAGGCAGAATTTTCTGATGTAAAGAGTATGGGAGACGCGTAATTGGTTTTACAATAGTTGATAAGCTAGTATTTTTAACTATTCCAAAGTTTAAACTGTTCCAAAGTTTGGGATAAAAAAATAAATAAATTCTTCCATTCAGAAAGAATGCATAAAATCACAAGTGATGGTAAAGACATTTGTGACTCTGGACCACATAACCAATCATAAGCAGACATAAACCAGACATTTTTTGAAATTACGATTTTATACATAATCTGACAGCTGAATAAATAAGTTTTACATTAGGTTTGTTAGAGCAGGACAATATTTGGCTGAGATACAACTATATTAAAAAAATCAAAATATTGAGAAATTGCCAGTATAATTGTTAAAAATAATTTCTTAGTAATGCATATTATTAATCAAACATTAGGTTTTGATATATTTACTGTACAAGTTTTACATCAAACATGATCTTTACTTAAACCTTAATGATTTTTGGCATAAAAAAAAAAAATACAATTTTAACTCATACAATTGTATTGTTGGCTATTGATAAAAATATACCTGTGCTACTTATGACAGAAGTAATGACTGCTGATAATTCAGCATTGGCATAATTTCATTAAATTATATCCTAAAATAAAGAAATAGAAATTTTATTTTTATACACATTTTTCACAATATTGCTGTTTTACTGTATTTTTGATCAAATAAATGCAGCCACGGTGAGCATAAAAAACAAAGATCTTACCCATCCCAATGACTATCTAAAATATGTACACAAATGTCAGTTAAAGTGTTAAATATAACTTTAGCAGTATGTTTTCATCTGTACTTTTCATTAGTGAAAGAAGTACAGTTAGAATTGTCTTTTAATGCTATTTGTATGCTTTTTTTTGTATTTTTCACTGATCTCCACACTGCATCTTCAAAAAAAAAATACTGATTGACTTTTGGCAGCCGAGTAGTTTTCAGAACACAATATTTAAGTGTTTCAAGATGTGGTCTGTCTTGTGGTCTAACAGGTAACAGAGCGGACTTTTCTGAATCGGCACAGAGACGTATTATGGAGGTGGTGAACACGGCCCGTATCCGGCAGAGCATGCTGGAAGAAGAAAGTTCGGAGGTGCCAGACTCGGACGAAACAGTGGCAAACGACACTTGGATCTTTCCACTTGTGCAAATGAAGCCACTTGGCATTCATCTGGATGAACAAGTAACCAAACGGCTGCTCACAGAGGCAGGTGGAGACTCGGTCGTCTACCTGACATCGGGTTACTTCAACCTTACGCGCACCTACATGCAGCTGGTGCTGGGCGCAGCAGCAGACTACCGTATCCTCATGGCCTCCCCAGAGGTTAATGGTTTTTTTGGAGCCAAAGGAGTAGCAGGAGCAATTCCTGAAGCCTATGTTCACCTCGCCCGACAGTTCTACAATAAGGTGTGCACTTTTCTACAGTTTAGCACAGGGCTGGGCAGTATGGTGTGTGTATACCTGCGTTGACAGAGATAAACACCTAAGTGTAGACAGTGTTATTTATAAAAAGAGCAATTTAGTTTTGTCAAGTCATGCCACCCACGTCTAGTATAGACATTATGTAACTGTAGGTTTTTAACAGTTTCCAGGCATCATTACAAATAGCTGCTTTAACATATAATTCAACTGATTTTTGAACTTGCTGTTGCACATAGTATATTGGCTATTTTATAACAACCAAAAATATTTAAAAATCCATTACAATTTTACATTTGTTTTTGTACTCATGGCAATATTTTTTCTTTTGTAAAAAAATAATCTTTTGTGCCAAATATTTAATTTTATGTTATTCATTTAAGAATATTGCAGTATATTGTGATATTTACAATATTTGGCTTATAATATTTTTGGAAGCTGCCTTAATTGCAAACATTTCTTCTAAAGTTAGCATTTTTCTCAGGCTCCTATATTTATGTTTTTTCCACATTAATGCCAGTGAAAATGACCTATTTATTGCCATTAAAGTGAAAAATTAAAAATTACTGAACCCACATATAGGAGTCTGATGTGAATGCCCGTTTTAGAAGAACATTTCAAATGGCACTTTACATCTCAACACTTTTTAAATGTCTTAAGAGAGAAGCACTTATAGAGGGATTTCAACTCTTGACATCTGGTATGAAAACTTGGGGTTTTTTTTGAAAATACAGAATTTTACCAGTGTTTTAGTTAGTAATTAATGTCAACCTGTCCATCATAATGTTCTATAGCCAAATTAAACCGCCCCTGTTATTGGTAAAAATGACAGACTTCTTGTCTTGTGGTATGATAAAATTAAAGTGGTTATACATATTTTGGTTTTGGAAGTCAAACAACAGGTTGACCTGCATGCAAGTTAAAAAACCTCCATTATCTACAATTGCGTTGAATTATGGTTTGATTTCTGCTGTTTTATAACCTCGGAATATATGTATTCTTGTAATGTTTGTTCTTGTGTTGTTGTTCATCGTGTTCGTCTCAGGTGTGTCAGCTGGGTCAACAGAGTCGTGTCCACTTGCATGAATACCATCGCCCAGATTGGACATTTCATGCTAAAGGTACGTGTTTGTTTGTTTTTTAAAGCACTGAAGTAGATCAGCCCAGTTCCCAAAAATTGGGTGTAACAGGAAAGCTCATAATTTAATGCGCAGAGCGGTTTTCCCAGCACCTCTGATTGAATAGCCTCAGAGCTCTTCCTGGACAGCTTCAGGACACAGAGGCTGCCAGACACATGTGATGTTTTCCCTGTAAACCAGAGGTATGCTTTGGCCACGTTTTCTGGCTGTTGTTAAATGTTAAGCTATTTCAGCTTTACTGTTTCAGTATGGTATTTAAGACAAATCAAATGCACCGCCGAGCCGAAAGCCGCTCGATCGACACGGTGTTATTTCTCAAGCTGCTGTCAGTATTTGTAACTGTGAGCGATTTTTAGTTTGCTTTAAAAATGCATGAATTCATAATGAATTTCATTTGGTTGTTCATACGGCTTCGACTGAGTGTCCTCACGCGCTTTAATAAAAGCCCCCTGACCTGAAGGGACAGAATAAAATAGTGAGGTCTGGAGAAAAAGAGAGGCTTTACAAACCTGAGCAGCGTCGGTGGAATTCAATTTCAGGCTCCTGTTGAGAAGTCTGGCTTATTAGATAAAGCTTTGTCATGCCGTCATTTCTTGTAAACAGTGGAGCTGAAGTGGGAACAGACAGGGTGCAGAGGTCCCCGCAGCTGAGCTACAGAGAGAATCAATGAACATTAGCTGCTGCTCTGATGCTGGCCTTCAACCTACACGAGGCCCACGTGGCACCTCAGGAGAGAGACCGTGAGGTGGACTCAATTAAGACTTTGTCATGCCGTAACTACACCTTTCTGTCACCGAGAAGTGTGTTTTTCTATTGGCAGCCATTTAGATTTGGCAGCAAATAAGCTGTTTACTTCAAGCGGAGTGACATGCCAAAACCGTCGAGATGAATGTTCAAGTTTACAGATCCAAGAACTTTTTGGTAATTGTTTATTATTTTGTTAGGAACTTCATATGTTAAGAAAAAGCACATGAACGCATTTGTTGGGTAACATTTTTCAAGTAAATTAAGTACATATCCAATTTAGTATTGTAAGGATAGTATTGGGGCAAAAAAATTGGTTGCACAAATGTCAGTTGCCAGGAAGCAGAATAATGTCTGTTCCAAATCGAACTAGTTTGGAATGATTGCTTTAAAAAAAAAAAAAAAAAAAAAAAAAACGCTGTTGAAAAAGTTTTTTATGCTCAAGCATTATGCTTTTATTTGACTGAATTTAAAAACAAAAATGTTATGAAAATGTGTTGCGATTTAAAGTAACTATTGTGTGCTTTTATACATTTTAGAATTTTCAGCAGTCATTGCTCCAGATTGGTCCTTCTACAGTAATGATTTGATATCAGTGTTGAAAGCAGTGGTTCCGCTTTATATTTTTTGTTAAACCACGATACATTTTTATTTTTGATTAATGGAAAGTTGAAAAGAATACCTTTTTATATGTACATATTTTTATTTTATTTTTTGTAAAAATGCGATTCGATTCAAGGCATTAATTTTTTAAATAAAAGTGTAAATTTATTGAAGTAGCAAATTCAAAAGCGGTCTACAAAGTGCACTGACTGAAAAAAACAGTTCATAAATTTCGTTTTCTTATTGTTTTGAAGTTCAATTTAATCTGATTAAGCACACACACATTTATAATCGTGCATAAAGGCTCATTTGAATTTGTGTGCATAAGGAAGTCCTCAGTAATTAATTTTAGAGTATTCCCGTCAGTTGTTACCTGACACTCAGCTTTCATCAAGAACACAACCTCAGGCCTGGGTGGTTGTTTGGCAAGTGTTTGAAGTGGCAAGCAATTCCTGCTGCCTAATAATAGAACATGTGTTTGGTTTGTGTACATGATTTGACTGACACTTTGTTTTTATTGTTTTTTCCTCTAATGAATAGTCATGCACGGTTGACTCTGAAAAAGAAATATGTTTTCTATTGCATAGACACACCTTTCAAACCTATGCGAACAGGAAACTGATACTGATAGAATCAGCTGCTTTTGAAACTCTACCACATCTTAGTTTGAATGTGAATGCACTAATTATTTTTATAATAGGTTGAGTCATAATAAACAATAAGCAATTAATATGAAGCACTGATCATCATTACTAGAAAGTTACATTCCATTACATTTTTCCACTCTTCACAGGTCTGTGGTACTACGTGGGAGGAAAAGACCACCCCTGCCTCACTCTCATTGGCTCCCCAAATTTCGGCTATCGCTCCGTGCACAGGGATCTGGAGGCTCAGATTGCCATAGTAACAGAGAATGAGGAACTCCAGATGCAGCTGCAACAGGTTGGACTTCCTCTGCATGAATGTTTCTTACAGTACCCCATCAATCTATGTGACGTGTTTTAATATGTTAGTATTAACTATGATATAAATGACTCATTTTAGAGGAAACACAGCTGTGCTCAACACATCAGGTTTTTTTTCATCTTAAATGAATGTACACCTATTTATGTTATCACCCTTCTCTATAAATATTTGAGAGTTCACCCAAAAATGAAAATTCTGTCATTAATAACTTCATTTCATTCCAAACCTGTGACACTTTTTGTCCTTACTACATTTCTAGTTACGTTGCTCTCTATGATACATACAAGATATTAAAAATATCTTATTTGTGTACCAGAGATTTTTGGGCACACTATGGCTTTAATGTTACGATAAAGGAAAAACAGATTTAAATAATGTGATCTTCCTTACATTTTCTTATACTATAAATCAACGGGGGTCAGTTTATGGTTCTTATCTCAAACAGCCTTACATATAAAGGATGTGCCGTAAATGGTAATCTTCACTAGTTTTTCAGGTAACATAGGCTCCTGTAAAGTCTAATTGTGATTGTCATCAGTTTTTATAGTGTGTTAAATGTGAGGTACCTGTAATCTGTGCAGTCCTGTAAAGTGATGAAAGAGCAATCAAAATCAGTTCTGTAGCAATCTTTACGAGAAACGATCTGAGATGACATAACACTTGAGATAGCGAGGCCTAAAAAAAAAAAGATTGAGTGAAAGTTTAAGTGAAATCTTGTTTTCGGTCTTATCCAGGAACAGGAGGTGTTATACCAGAGTTCAACGCAAGTGTCAAACTCCACGTTTAATCAGCCAGACCGACATGTAAAGCTGTGGGTGAAACTGGTTACTCCACTCATCAAGAACTTCTTCTAAAGTTCGACAGGCCTGAGGTGATGGATATCTCACTATCTGTGACAGGTTGGTTGCTGACGTTCCTCGTATAAGCGTTAGCGGTAGCTTCAGACATGAGCTATTCCTGCAGGAAAATCCATCTTAATATGGGAGCTGCTTTTGGAATACAGAAGTCCGTTATTAGTCAGGCCAAACTACTTATTATTGATTCCAAGCTAGTTATTAGCTGAGCCAGGCTGGTTATTAACCGGTCGACCTTGTTCCAAAAACCATCTTGACCACCTAAAGTCAACATGAACCTTATTTAGCATCTTAATACTTGTTCTTGGTCTTATTGGTAATGAAAGACGATGGCTGCTGTTCCAAAGAAAACAAGATGCTTGCACTTCCTCTTCCTTTTTCCCTCTTCCTTAGGCTGAGAGTGTAAACCAACAGCCCAACAAGCCGTTCAGGTTCTGTTTTAGTGGTAACACTATAATAATGTTGCATTCGTCAACAGGAAATGAAATTTGAACTTATCTCCTAAATTATAGATCTTGGTGTGAACAATTTGTTTGTGCATGTCTTAATGTTTCTTCAAAATAACAGAACGGACCTATGGATAAAAATCCATAGCATTTTTCTTCTTTATATTTTGCGGTATGATAAAAAATAAAGTGCCATAGAGATTCGTATTTTGGTTTTATGATGGCATGCATGCAAGGTCAAAAACACTTCCATTTCTTTATAATATGAGTTTATTTTTAGCCACGACTCCCAAGCGATTGGTCGATTTCAATTCTTTTAAAGCAGCATTTGTGAGATTTTAACACTACAAAAGTAGCACCAAGTGGCTTTTTTAATCAGAAAAGCGCAAAAAGATCAACAAGTGAGCGAGTAAAATGCTAATGTTTTAATTTTGACGTCAACATGAAACGGCTTGGGACTTTTTAAAAGTCTTGGGGTTTTAAAAACGACCCGTTTCGATGGTTCTAAGTCGGCTGATTCTTTTGAGAGACAGTCATTTTACACACGGTGCACCTTCAGGTTTAAAACTTTGCAGGATGTTTTCATTCACTTACTGCATGAAAGGTCATTTAAAAAAAAAAAAAAATCCATAATTGGGGCACTATACAAGACTTTAAGTCTTGTTCATTTATTATTCTGTGTTAATTAATGATAGATATCAACGTTAATGTAGTTAACTTGGGCAAACCAATAAAACCTTTTAGAAAATATTACAGTTTAAACAAAATATTTTGCTATGTAAGAGTGATATTTCAAAATCCAGCCATTTCCCCTTTTTGTTTCGTATGCTAATTATTGAAATGAAATGGCTTACAAATGGCAAATTCATGTTGACTTTAAGCTACTGCGACTAGCGGCTAGTAACCCGCTACCATCTTAAGCCGGATTTTCCAGCAGGGATGGTTCGGCGGTATCTGGTATTATGTGCATTTCATTATGTTGAAGCACAAACGAGGCATTCTCATGAAATGCTCAGAAGGTACTAGCCTAAAGCAAACAAAAACAGCATTCAGCATTTTATTCCGCTTCCAAACGAATGACTTGGACCTCTTACGCTCAGTATAGTCAGACTTTCCCCGAAGATGGATATTCAAAACCCTCAGCTTGCCAGACGGCGGCTTCTGAAGAATTTACATTGTCACTCCAGTGGTTCCTTCAACCCAAATCCCCGTCACGGAGCCCGGCGTAGAGCTAGCATGGTCAGACCACAGCATGAATCTGGCCATTCCAGCGCTGTCAGGCCCAGACTTCAGCTGCACTGGCAGTGACCTCCGGGAGCCCTCCGTCGCTCACATCTGGAGTCTGTTACAGCTGCTCTTTCTGCGTGCTGCGCGATTCCTGGTTATTAACATTCTCTGACTCGCTTGCTGAATGTCAGGATTTAAGATCATATTTTAAAGGAATAGTTCACCCAAAAATGAACATTTTACTCGCCCTAGAGTAGATCCAAACCTGTGCGAATTTCTTTGTTCTGCTGAACACAAATAGATTTTGAAGAAAGTTTGCTCAGCTTTGACTTCCGTAGTAGGAAAAAAAAAAAAAAAAAAACTGTGGAAGTCAATGGTGACCCAAGACAGAACAAAGAAACTCGTACATGCTTATTTTAATTTGATATAATTATTATTTTTGACAGAACTATTCCTTTAACTCTGAGCCAAAGCCATTGGTAATATCAAAATGAGGCGGTTTGCATGTATAGTATGAAAAACCGAGCTAATTTGAAAGGTCTCTGCCTCTTTTTCTAGCGTTTTGCATGAGCGGTACACACTAAAATCAGCTGAAAGCACAGTGGAGGTGGAGTGTAGCTGCCATCCACAAATTTAAAACCCATTTCCATTCATTTTAAATATTTTGTTGTTTTACAATTTTTTTCTTAAGCATATTGGGCCAGTGTACGATTAGACAAAGCAGTAAGTGGCTTCTTAAAAAAATAAAAAATAAAAAAGGTTCTCCGATCTAGCTTGCTTTCCTTCTATTTTAAAGCTGGACTTACTAGCCAGCAAGCGTTATGATAGACACAATGTTTTAATAACCATTTTATGGGAATAGGGAAGCTATAATTATAACAATAACAAAGTAGTTTATATTATTTTTGAGGACTTTTTTTTTTTTTTTAACAGCCAAGCACACTCCACCCATTCAAGGCAAAAGATTACGAAACATCATCATCGATGTTTTCCTGGCCATGCCGAAATCCATTTCACAGAATCCTAAGGATGTTTTCCCAAAATCAGTGCAGACCGGTGGAGGGGTCACTTACTAAGAAGAGTTGTTCCTATCTCTTTGTCGGTGAATCACATTTAGAAGAAATCGGCTTTTACAAATCTTTGTCACTGATTAAGAGCGTATTGTATTTGGAAAGTTATCAAAATATAAAGGATGCTATGTAGTAATGCTATAAAATAGCTCATTATGGCTTGAGCAGGGTTTTCTGTAGTCAAGAAAAGTTTCACTTTACAATCATTTACTTTTTTTTAGTACTCATTCTGCCCTCTAGTGATTGTTCAAATGCATTACAATTACACCCTTTTTTTTTTTTTTAGCTGTTTTTTCAAGGTAAGCATCGGTAGACTCTTTGCTGCTGTAGTAGCATTATAGATCATCACCTTTAAAATCACGTTCTCTCTCTTTTCCAGATGGCAAATGGGACTACACGTGTGTGAATTATAAGAGGCATTTGCAAATATTGATGGTTTGCTGGATGCAGATGGCTGTGAGATGAGCTCCAGCGACGTTGGATTCAGTAACATTCATTCCGCTTCACACAACCTCATTGTTAGAAGAGAATGCATGTAAATCTAAACGGCATTCGCTGGCGGTGTGATAGACGTGTATTTGTAAAAGTGTGGCAGATATAAACCTTTGACCATCAGTTTGACATGCAGTGCATCTAACGTGTACATATTTGAAAGTTGCTTTTTTTTTTCTGTAAACGTTTTTGTCAGATTAATAAGATGCTGTTCAACAAAATCCATTTTTACATCTTTTCTATCGTATTAGTTATTTTCGGTTGAAAATGTCAGCAGCAGATTGAGTCAGCTTTAATGTTCGCGTCGTCAACACGGTCAACCTTTAGCTTCCTCAGCCATTTCCTGAAACCTATGGATCCTTGTTTCTGCCATAGTTGTTTTCTAAAAGAAATGTTTAATCCATGGCAGAAACAAAATGAGCACGTGACTTTAATTACAGCTTCAAATCCTGACTCAGACATGATGCTCGAATCAAAAGGTTTGAGTAGCAACTTAAAGGGACTCCAATTTAAGTAAAAACGAAGTTGGTTTTCCAATAAAAACTGCGGTACTACCCTCGTGTTTTAATTTTGGTGCCAATGTGCATGGAGCAAGAGCTTTCGCTTTATTTATAAGCTTTATTAACATATTGAGACCAGATGACTTACATTTAAGTGGATTTAAATGCAACGAATGACAGTGTTTGGAAGAGAAGAGACCGTTTCCTGCTCTTTGAGATAAGATTGGCCTTAAAGCCACGTTGTCTAACGCACAAGAATTCAAAAAATGGCCAAAAATGTATTATATAAAGATTTTTCTTTTTGGTCAGTGTTGAAGTGGTTTTTAATAATAAAGGCTTATACATTCATGGTTTAGTGAGTTATTTCCACATCCACTGGAAACCTTTTTTCCTGTTTGTTTCCAGTAAATGTCGATATAATGAGAAACTTTCAGGTTCATTAAAAAAACCAGAAGTTAACAAAAGGCACTGAGAAGTTGGGAATGTATTTGTGTTCATAAGCGCAATCATTTCAGATTTATTTTAAGCGAAAGCTTACATCATGGTGAAAAACTTAGTCAAAACCTTTTTTTTTTTTTTTTTTTTTTTTTCACCCCATTACTTTTGCACAAAGTATATTTTGACAAAAAATAAAACAACCTGTATGTTTAAATATGTACAGCATTGATAAATTAGTATTTAAGGGTCATCTCTCAACTATCAGTGCATATAAAGGAAAAAAAAAAGTGGCTTTTTTTGTGGTGGTGATTGTTGGGCTGTTAATTTAACCGTTTAAGGCGGTAAAATACAAAACATAGTAAAAATAAACTCTTAAATCAGTAGTTTAATTTGACATTTTTCCATAAATATGAACCAAACTTACTGAAATGTTTTTAATTTCACAGTCTTTCAAGGCCACCCATGAGATCAGCGAATAATGTCCTGATATTTTAAATAAAACACTGTTTAAGCTAAATAAACAGCATCCAAAAAAAAAAAAAAAAAGTATTCATTTCATGAATCAGAATGCACTCGCCTTCAGTTTTTAGGACAGTATGGTATGGAAAGACAAACTTTGGCAAAATGTGAAAAATGTCTAGCCGATGACAACAAAACACAAATATGACAGCAGATCAGAAACCAATTGAAAAGCTAGATAGTCTCAAACAAAACAAGGCCAAAACTCTCCCAGATATTTACAGTACATAGCAGTGTAAAAATAGGTGCACAATTAGCATTTAATATGTATCAAAGCACAGAGAGGAACGGTCGTGTCTGCAGCAAGCTTACAAAAGCTCAATGAGATCCACATTCAGTCAGACCTGCTGATTTGAGATGATGATGATGATGATGATGATGATGATGATGATGATGATGCACTCAATGTCCATTCATGAGAATTAAACCAAAAAAAAGTCAGACAACTTCTCAGAAAACCAACTGCACGATAACCTTCAAAACTCCAGGTCGTTCCTGAGATTAAAATCGCTCCGATCCAGCGTTATGGCTTCCGTTTATCATTCGCCTCTTTTTCCAGGTCCATGTACAAACATCCTTTTTGCGGGTCTCCATGAAGCCCTACTGTCTCTTCAGAGATGAGGCTTTCTTCTTCCTGGCAGCAAGCATCTCATAGAAAGGATCTCTGCTTATGGCAGCCCTGGAGAGAATGAGAAAGGGAGAATATTAGATTTCATTTTTGGGAAATTTCCACTATTCACAAACTAACGTTTCCTCACACTCGTATAATGGCAAACATATTTTTAATTATAAAATGTAAAATGTTGCCAGGACAGAGAAGCAGCAGTGCAAATTAAAAAAAAAATATATTAAGTGATAATATAGCATTTTTCAATTAAAAAAAAAAAATCTAATTACAGTTGAAACCAGATATTTACATTCACTTTCAACAATTCACTTTCTTACATTCACTTACTGTCAAACATGAAATCAAACCTTTTTAATATATGTATAACATATTTATGAATTTTATATACTTTCATCAGTCAAAAAATGTATATACACTTCTTTAGTATTTGGTACAATTGGCCGAAACGGTTTCACTTGGGCCAAACCTTTGCAGGTATCCTTTCACAAGCTTTCTACGATAGGTGACAACTACTAGAGCTGGGGTAACTGGGTCAGGTTTGTGGGCCTTTTCAGTGCCACCCACAAACTTTCTATGGGATTGATATCAGGGCTTTAAAGATGAACATGGGACTTTCAGGCCTCTGGAAATTGCACCTAAGAATGAGACACACTTGTGGAGGTCCACAGTTCTTTTCCTGATGTCTTGATTGATTTCTCGATGTTCCCAGAGTTCACCAGTTCACTCAAATGAAATCAATTAACCTATCAGAAGCTTTTAAAGCTCAGAATTGAATTATTTTTGTTTAAAAAGACACAAAAAACTGTTTTTGCATGAAAGTGATAAAATCCATCCAAAATTCTCCTTCGCTCAATTCTGACATCTAACAAATACAAAACAGTTAATATTTATCTAAAATAGAAAACTTTTAATTTAATGTTTGAAAGTAAAGAAAAAAATGTTTGTATGTAAATATCTGGTTTCAAATGTGTTACTACCAAAATTCCAGTGTTATTTTAATATATACATATTATTCATATTTTGAATTGGCTTTTTTTATCTATTTTTATTTTGGTTTGATTGTATATTTTTATCTTATGTTTCTATTTTATTTCAATTAAACCATTTTACGTTTTAATTTGAGTTATTAATTTAGGTTTATCGGTGCATCTTCTGTATTTCATGTTTGATTTAACAATAATCAACGTTAATAATCAATAGACCCAACTGGAGAATTTAAGAAAAAGAAAAATACTACAATATAATCACAAGCATGTCACTACAGACTTTTAGTGAGCAAAAAGGTTCATTTCGGTGAAATCCCTGTGAAATTTAGCAGCGATTCTGGGTTTAAGTCCAATCTGTGTCAAAAATGCATATTAAAAGATGATGACTCACTTGATGCTCTTCATCCACTCTTCTTTCTCCTCTGTTGTCGGTGCTGAGATGCGGTAGAACGTGTGGTTTCCTTCCACAACCCGTCCATCTGCTTCAGTCTTACAGGCTTTGATGACCTGATCCTTGTTGTCTGGGATGAAGAGTTCAAAGCAGTTCTGTGTAAAGAGAGCTACTTTAGAACAAGCTTTTTATTCTTCGGTACATTAATCTCAAGGATACTTCACCGGAGCAAACTGAGGTTACCACAACAAGGAGGGCAGTGTACGAGCCAGATTTTAGCATTTTGTGTTTTCAGACAAACATTTTCAAATTCATCTAGTATATTTCTTCTACATTTTCAAGGGGTTGCTAGACTGAGGAAGAAGAAACTAATATTATTATTAATATTAAATATTATTCAAATATGATTATTATTATTATACAACTTTTATAAAAGAATATATATTTTTTTTTTTTATCTAAAAAGTAAATAAAAATTAAAAGCACAATGGCAATCAAAGTAACTTTTAGTTACAAAATAAATTAATTATAAAACAATAAAACTTAATTGATATTGAAACTGAATTAATCAAATATAATAGAACATTTTACCTAACATTTAATTAGCAATTTTTAGTTGCTAAAAATCTAGAAAAATACAAATGCATTTTTTTATTAATTATACAAATATAAAATATAATATAAAACAAAATAAAAAAACAGCATGCTATATCAAACTGTTGCTAAAATATTACATTATTAAATAATAATATATTAACATAAAAAAAACAAAAAAACAAATGTAAATAAATCAACCACAATAACTCACAAGTAACTTAAAGTGAGAATAAAAAGATGGAAAAGTGAGAGAAAGCTTACTGGCTTCTTGGAGTCATCTACTTCCCTAATACTGAGATTTTCCAGAGGAATGATCCCTCTTGGCTCTTTATCCTGGAAACAGATGCAGAAGAGGAAACGCATGCGACTGCAGTAAAACACAACGGATGGCTTATATTTATATTGGATTATTTAATCACTGAACAGCTATGGATTCACTTACAGTGGTGTATTCAAAATAGTAAAGACAGTTGTCCGTCAGTATGAACCATCTCCTCTTCCAAGTCTTAACCCGTCCCCCTGTGGATCAGACAGAGGGGAGTCTATTCAGGGTGTCTGTGTGAGTATTTGCTGGAGAGTAAGTGTGGTGAGCAGCGGAGACATGAGGCACAGCAGCACACAGACAGACGCATGTATGACCCCAAAAACACTAGTTTAAGATGTTAGTGACCCAATTAGAAAAAGAATGAGTTATTAAATGAGCCTGATAGACATGATGTATCTCAGAACGCAGGAATGAATGCAAAGCTCTCTCCTCGGTGAAGTATCTAAATGAGACCATATTTACAATATAGTCATCAAAGAGAAGGAACACCGCAAAACACTGTAAATTATGATAAATAAATAATACTATGCTATATGATTTTAGTACCATTAGCATGGAATTATGGTCGGAAAAACAGAATATTAATTAAGCGAAATTGAGGTTTTATTATAGTGTTTTGTATAAAACAATATTTCTAGCAGCTAAAGCACTATAAAAAAAAAAAAAAAAAAAATAAAATAAAAAATAAATAAATATATATATATATATATATATATATATATATATATATATATATATATATATATATATATATATATTTTTTTTTTTTTTTTTTTTTAAAGTGAAGATAAACCCACCCAAAAACTAAAAAGTAAAAAAATAAAAAGTATAAATAGAAAAATAAAAATAAATTACAAAATGCTAAACCACTGTTGCTAAAATAATAATAATATTATTAATAGCCACAACTTTATATCTATATAATTTTTATATCTAGCACAGGATGCAAATCAAAATACAGTTGCTAAAAATATATTTTAAAAATGTAATAAATGTTTGATACAATGACAAAAAATAAGAAGTGAGATAAATATTGCTTTAAATTAACAAAAATATCTAAAAATATAAAAATTCAGAGAGGTAATAAACGACAAACACTTTAGTAAAAAAATAAAATAAAAAATAATAATAATAAAATGTTAACGAAAAAAAAAAAGTAATTAAAAAAAATCAACCAAATGAACATTTTATTACAAACTGCATGAATATTGCACATAAAATTATTAAATCACAATTAATTGCATCCAAAATAAAGTCACAGAGCAGACAGTACTTCATCTGACCACATGAATGCAGTAAAGACCAACAGAAATGTTTAACAGACCAGACGATCTCCAAGAAGACGGAGAAAGCTGGCTGAGAGTCTGGCAAACATCACAAGCTCATCGTGAGCGCAGCACAACAGAGCAGCAACATCACAACAGATCAAACTCAAACGAGGCAAACAGGCTCAGTCACTTTCATTTTGATCAAATGAAATAGCTGTTAAATTAAACTGGAAAAAAAAAAAAAGACAAACAAATGGAGTAAAATGAAAGCGCAAAGCACTTGGAA
This sequence comes from Puntigrus tetrazona, assembly GCF_018831695.1. Classification (NCBI taxonomy): domain Eukaryota; kingdom Metazoa; phylum Chordata; class Actinopteri; order Cypriniformes; family Cyprinidae; genus Puntigrus; species Puntigrus tetrazona. Next base: position 15,011,539 of record NC_056710.1, on the reverse strand, counting down.
GCGTAGCTTAATGAGCTAGCTAAAAGAAAACCAGTGTACATACCTCCTGAAGAAAGAACATCAAACCAAAAACCAATGTGGAAGAAAGAAAACAATAAAATTAACTGCGAAAATATGCAAAATATTGTAACAAAAGACTGTAATAAAACACTTGTGTGTGTCAGCCGGGTGTAAAATCCAGGCCGAGCTGAAATATGATCAGCATGCGGATAAATAAGGAGGTTGTATCAGCTTTTTTAAATTAGCTTTGGACTATAAAACATTTGGCCTCATGTTTCTTGGCTATTACTTTACACAATGTAGGACTTTCAATTATATAATATAACACATTTCCTTTTGACATTAATGAGACGCTTTACGTTTAAGGCTTGTTAATGGACAGGTGTCACCCCGTCCCATCTCTTTATTTTCTGAACAGAGAAACAGTCTCTCACCCAGTTTGAGCAGCCAGCCCTCACGGTCGGGGTTAAAGAACGTGTGCGTGAGGTCGTTCCCGTCGTCTTCAGGTATCTTGAAGGGCTCATTCTTAATGCTCTCATAAAGGTTCTGCAGGAACGAAATTGAGTCGTACTTCAAAATTAATTTAGAGCTTAAAATTGTGCTAGTGCAAGTTCAATTTAAGGCATTTCTTTTATTTTTTCTTGCCAAAGAAATTATTATTTTTTTTTTGGCAAAGACCAGCCAATAGTCTGACAGTTTTCAAAATGAAATGACCTAAAATAAAATCAAATATTATCAAAATAGAGTTGTAGTTCAAAATTAAAAACTGGATTTAGAGGTTAAAATTGTGTGTGAAAAACTTTTTTCCGCACTACTAGCGTAACATATACATATATATATATATATATATATTTTTTTAAATTGCAATAATAAATGCATTAAATTTGTCAATGGTCATCCAATAGTCAAAATAAAAAAAAATAAAAATATTGCAACAATAGAGCTGCACTTCAATATTAAAAATTATATTCAGACCTTAAAATTGTGCGCAAAATAATAAAAAAAAAGTAATACAAATATTGCAAAAATAGATGCCTAAAATTGTCAATGGTTGGATAATAGTCTGACAGTCAAAACAAAAAGCTAAATAAAATGGCTTTTTAAAAAGTAATACAAAATATTGAGAGAAGAAAAACTTTGTCAAAAGTATGACAAAACAATAAATATATAAATATATAAATCTCTGTGGGGCACTGACCCTAAGCAGGTCTTCTGGCAGATCTCCTCCATCATTGATGCCTCTGTTCATGCCTATGAACCGCTCTGCAGACGGCTTGTCCTTCACATTAGGGTTGTGCAGACTCGTGTTCAACATGATGATTGCGAATGAAAGCACGTAACATGTATCTGCGAAGAGATATTTTAGCATTTACAGGAGATTACGCTTCTGGAACTGGCCCAAATATAACAAATTCAATTACGTCAAACACCTTAAACACTAAGGAATCATGCTCGTTTTCTTGTAAAGATGTCACGCTGAGAAAAAGAAATTAACATCCAATAGTGCATTTCTAAATCCTATTTGTATTCATAATTTTATGAATACATTCATAACACCCACAACACCTCTCAAATTTATATTCATTACATGAAATGATTAAAGAATCTATTGTTGCTGGAACTTCTTAGCAACCAAGGAGAATATTTACATCCAATTTAGAATGTTCTCTTGATGAAAAGCAGTTAAGTGCTCATGACAGGCAATGTGTAGCCACTTTGCAGAGCAACACGTGGGCGGCATGGAAGTGCTCTACATCAGCGGCACTCTTTACGTGCGTATTAGCATGGCTAAGAGCATGGAAAATTTATGAAGAGAGCCCAAGACATGTATGAGTGAGTGTAGGTGTAGGGAAATTGCAGAGGAATTTTTTTTTGTGTCATTTTATGCACTTTGGTGATGAAATTAAAATTAAATAAAGTGTACATTTTTCACATTTTCCAATCACTAATCAAAAATGAAGTTTCGATATATTTCCCGTCTTAATGGAACATGATATTTACTTAATATCCTAATGATTTTTGGCACAAAAGAAAAAAACTATAATTCTGACCCATACAATGTATTTTTGTCTTTTGCTACCAAGGTTTTGTGGTCCAGGGTCACATTTTTCCCCTGCTTAAAAATCCTGAAATTCCACTATTATTGTCTACCGAAGTTTCGATATTGTTACAAGCTATTGGAAGATCAATTATTATACACGTGCATACATACCTGTGGACTGAAAGACGCCGGGATTGCACTGACAGTAACGCTGGGCGAAAGCCTCCATCATTCGATCGATCTTCTGAGCTTCACCCGGTAACCGAAAACTCCATAAAAACTGTCTGCGTGGAGCAAGGGGACAAATTAACTATATTAATGAGATCGTAACGAGAACCATCAAATCAATTAGCTAAATTTGTCAAAGAAAATCGTGATCTATACATCTGTATTTTGTCACCTGAGTGCCTGAACCAGGTTGAGGTCTGTAAATTCATGAAGCTCCACGAAGGCATGAAGAACCTGAATATTGAACTCATCCCTGGAAATGAGATCAAATTGAGTAGGAGATTCAATCTTAGATCAACAGCGATGATGTTGCAGTGACATCTGGTGAAAAATGGTACAGCTCGATTTGTTTTTCCTTCAGGGCTTTCAAAGCAGTTTTATGATAAGCTTGAACTAAATTAAATCAGAATTCTGTAAAGAAAAACCCCCCAAAGTGGACGCCACTAAAAACCTGGTCTACTGTAAAATTTGCAGCGTTCACTGTGAATGGAATTACGGCTGTGATCCTCCTCTCAGACGTCTCCAATGAGCATTAAATCTCACGGGAGGATTACGTCTGGGATTACTGTCCGTGTGTAACTAGCTCTTTCTTCAGTGAGGAAATGGGGCATGTCGATAATATCAATGAGCTCCGAATGCATTAACCCACTTCAGGGGACGTCCATTAAGCTCTGCACTCCTTCATCCAGTTCGCCACCGCCGTAACCTCGCTTCAGCAATGATCCTGGGATTCACTATTGATTTTCCTCAGGTGTCTCAGAAAATAACGCGTTTGCATTTGTGCGTGTTCATTTAGCATTATTGACTGATTAAAGGTTATTGGATTGCGAGCTAAAGAAACTTACAAAAGAGATGATTCCTTATATATGAATAAAATGTTATATATATATATATATATATATATATATATATATATATATATATATATATATATATATATATATATATATATATATATAAATTGTTTATTTATTTTTCAGTTCAGTTCATTTTATTTTTATTTGATTATATTTTTCATTTCAACTGTCGCAAAAAAAAAAATATTATATATATATATATATATATATATATATATATATATATATTTTTTTATAATTTTTTGCGAAATTGAAATGAAAATATAATCAAATAAAAATAAAACGAACTGAAAAATAAATCAACTTTTACCTCAAATCAAAAGGAAAAACGTTGTTCACTTTAGGGTAGACTATCCATTTTAGTGCAATCGTGCGTGTCTTTAATTACACAGAGTGAGGAAAATAAATCCTCCACACATACCGTATACCTTTCCCTTCCTGCTCTGACAGGTCCCTGATGACCTGGCGCTGACATTGAATTTCAGTTCATCAATAAATGTGTAAGCTGACCCCTAATGCAAAACACAGTGCTTTTCATACGGGCACGGGCCATCTCGACGCAGCAGATAATGGCTTTTGACAGACTGTAGTACTGGACCAGCTTATGATCGCTGAGGTCATCCTCCCCTGAGCTCTGATTCTAGATATAGCAAATTCGGATCTTTAAAAAAAGCCTAAATCTGTTTAACTTCCGTTAACCTAGTAATGCTCGATAAATTATGTTTGAAAGAGCATGACTGTGTCTGCGGGCCGTGAAGGTTACAAGTAGCCTTGCATGGCCAAAACGTGGATTAAATGTCTGGTCCGCAATGCATCTCATTCTATCAGAAAACTTGAAATAGTAATGTTTCTGAAACAATAGTTCTATGCTCTCCAAATCTGCATTTATTTGATCAATAATACATCAAAATAGTTATATAATGCGAAATGTTATTATGATTTAAAATAACTAATTTATTTCTGTGACACACAGCTATATTTTCAGCAGCCATTGTTCCAGTCTTCAATGTCACATGATCCTTCAAAAACCATTCTAGTATGCAGATCTGGAAACCTTTCGTACTGCTGTCTTTCTGTTCTGTTTAATATTTCTTCCATGCATTGAATATTTTTAATAACACCTCAGGAGAGCTGTCTTTCTCGACCATCAGCAGAAAGACTCGTTCTTACCTTTCACCCAGATAATCTCCGATGGCTGTCTTGTTGAGGCCCTCACCCTTGTAGAGGAATTGAGCAATATCTTCACAAGTGTTCTTCAGCAACTCATTTTCTATGAGGAACTGAATGCCCTGAGAAAAACACATCACTCAGCACAAAAGAACTTCCAAAGCAGCCAATGCATTCATTGTCATTTCGAAGTTTCCCGTTGGCAATGTACATAACTAAATCAGCCTCTTATCCTGATCTCTCAACTCTAACCTATGAGTTTGGATTCTGGTAAATCTATGGAAATGAACTGAAAATTGTGTGGTTGCACAATGCTCAGCATGTGCTTATGATAATATGCGCACCCACACAAGTTCAAAGGTTTAAAAATGCAAAATGGCAATGCATTTTATGTAATGGAGGACAATTTTCTTTACCAACGCATATCAAGGAATCTCTAATATAGAGAAAACTTCAAATGCAAAAAAATAGATACTTCTTGTATTACATTTCAGTGCTAGTATACCTTTTTGGGATCCATGTTAAATTTCTTGCGTCCCATAGCCATCTGTTTACTCCGCTGCATGTTTATTCTGTGAACACAGAGAGATGAGGGCTTCATTAATGTTGGCTAGGTTTTTGACTAGCTCAAGCTAAAACTCAGGGAATGGAATAGACACCTACGCCTGTCAGGGGCCCATAATGACATCATTAATAACCACTCAGCCAAATGCACTTATGGATGGTGGTGTGACATGTAATGTTAAAAGCCACACCCTGTAAAAGGGGCCGCACACTACTGTACCTTCCATTGTGGCCACATGACATCTCTAAAGGTGGAGGAGGAATAAAGAATGACAAAAGAATTTCATAGAAGGAAGGTTAACGACAAGGAACACTTTCTGAAAGTGGATTTCTTCCATCCAAATGGCCCTCGTGTGAATTAAAGTGGGCATTCCTGTGAAGTGTTCGGTGGTCCCAGTGGGATCGTGCATCATGTATAATGAATGGGCCTGATTCAGTTTGATGTATATTCTTTGATGTGATTCTGTTTGGTCTGGGGATATGGGTCACGGCAGTCAGGCAGGATCGGGGGCCATTCACACAGAAGAAGCTTTTGCACTGAAAAACGCAAGACACGGGCAGTGGTATGAAGAGCGTTTTAGCACTTCTTTTAACCTTGCAAACATATGCTAGACAAATGTGTTTGACCACTTGGAGGAAAACAATGGAAAAGCAGTGCAGTGGATTACAAAAACATGTTCTGCGTGAACGACTGCTTTAAAGGTGATATATCATGAGAATCTGGCTTTTCCAGGTTTTAAGTGCTATATTCAGGTCCCTGATGCATTTACCAACCAACGAAATGTAATAAAAACCCAGTAGCTTTTTTTTAGTAAGTCTTTTTCTACAAGTTTCTTAAAAAAATGTGCGCGTCTGATCTCGCTCCCCTAGTGACATTACAAAAGGATCTCATAATTTTACCACCCCTTAATCTGTAAATTTCGAACGGCGTAGCAGGTTGATTAGCACATTTTGATTCTGCAAGCATCAACAGTGTTGCAGTTCAAATGCCATGGTGAATGTTTACGCAAAACATACTAACAGAGCCTTAGAAGTGACAGGAATATGCTGTACATTGCTGCTGCCCCACAGATCTAAAATAAACATGCGATTTCCTTCCTAGCTGTTTACCTTCACAGACATAACCGACTGTAACTTGCATTTTTAACGTAAACTTTTGGAATTTAGTTTAATACTTGCATGCTGTGACAGTCGCTTTCTGTCTGTATCCTTCAGATGTATCCACTCAGAAAACCAAATATCAGAAGTTTAAACAAATATGGTTTATGGTTAACACAATGATCAAGATAATCAGAACTAAAACAGATGTTTTTAGCAGGTACTGGCTGTAATGTCGCAGCTCTATTCTGGAAAAGGGGCATGGAGCAGCAGCTCATTTGCATTTAAAGAAACAGGCACCAAAGTGTTTCTGCTTCCACTCAAAATAGTAACTTCCACTTATAATAAATGATCTGCAGGGTATTTTGTGCTAAAAGAAACACATTCACAGATACATTCTGGGTACACCAGAGACTTGTATAACACTCTGTGAAAAGGGGCATAAAATGTCACCTTTAAAACAGTGTTAAACATCCTGTTTGAACTGATTCCTTTTAATTATGCTTCCATAGAAATTATTCCTTTATAAAATGTAAAGTAAATAGACTAAACTGTGATGATACACACTGTAAAATGAAAATACACATTCCTATAAAGGCCTCAACACATCTCAGCTAATTCACACAAATTACACCCACTCTTACCAAAACAGCCGTACATAATTCACCGGCCTCCCCTCCCACAGGGGGCACTGTCATTAAATATTCAAACAGGAGATGGGAAAGACTGAGTGTGTGTGTGTGTGTGTGTGTGTGTGCGTCCTCTGTGCTAGCTTTTGAGTAAATGGAGAATGTGCATTTGTGTGTGAATATGGTAGAATCAGATAGCAAACACCTGCTGAAGGCAGACGAACTGGATTAGATCGTGGTAAATAATGAAAAATAAACTCAAACATCTTACCTTTCTTGAGTGGAGCCAAGACTTTCGATCTCATTCGTCACCTTTGCTATCTCATCCTTGAGCCGCTTTAAAAACACAAAAAAAGAGAGAGAAAATGAAAACAAGGCAAGTTAAAGCGAAAGGAGAAATGAAGGTGGAGCTGCCCTTTGATGTCCCTTTCAAAGTCAACCTGCCACAGGAAGTGATGGAAAGCTGCGAATCTAATAAAATGAACACACAGAGGATCATAAATATCTAATATGATTATCAAGAGTATGAAACATTCAATCATAGCGTAGTGTGGCAGCTGCATTAGATATCAAGATAAAGCAGCATTTGTAAGGGGGAAGGGAAAGGGGGGGCAGGTGAAAAATGGGAAGCTGTAATAAAAAGATCAAGAGGGTATATGAGAAAGAGCATGCTAAGTGTGTGTATGTGTGTGTGTGTGTGTGTTTAATGATTGGAGTTCTGTTATCACTAGAATATTACACGGCTGGAAAAATAAATAAATAAATAAATAAATCTCTCAACCAATCAAATTTGAGGACCAGAAATTCTACTATAACTAATACTAGTTATAGAAATAATAGAAATAGATTATAAAATAGAAATTCTACAATAACGTCTATAGACGTTCTATTGCTTGTAATTTTTACAACGGTTTACTTCATTAGTTTAATTAATAATAAAATTGTCATTTAACAAATATACGGACACCTGTTGGTGTTTTAATTTAGCTTGTTAATATTGAAATGAATAAGTATCTACTTAAAAAGGTGTGTTCAATGAAATGTTAATTTTTTTGCGATAGTAAAATTTGTTCTAATATAGTGATATTTTTCTGAGAACCAAAGACATTTGATATCTTGTCACAGAAAGAGTATGTAAGTGAGTACTGAATAATACACACATCCACATTCAGAGACAATTACAACATCAGTGTTTTAAATGCGGCTGAGAAGCTGCATGTTGCTGGTGTAGCACTGTAAGTGCACTTTTATTTGGTGTATATCAAGTGAATTATACTGTACGATCCACATGCGAGTGTGTACAGTATGCATGTAGTCAGGGTGTGTGCCCTAACAACACTTTCAGCAATCCATCTTCCTGAAGCAGCCCAGGCACAGATCAATAAGACTCATATTACCAATCCACCAAGGATACACACACACACACACACACACACACACAGACACACATCTATGCACTTTTGATGCATTCTGCATTAACACGACATCCCTCTCAAGCTATAGCACCTGGAAAGGTCAAGCAAGTAGCCTTTTAACATCTGACCTTGCTCTGCTATACATTTTCATAGTGTGTGAATGACCTCAAAACCTCACGAGCTGGAATAACTGACCCAGACAAGTGCTTTTCGTGCTCTATAAAGAAATGTGTTAAAAAAAATCTATGAGTTATAGACGGGGCAATCCCAGAGGTCTGTAGAGACCAAGAATCTGGGGATGAAAAAAGCAACCAGATTATTAATATGGTACACCCTTACATATGTCCCGTTTTGGTCTAAAAATCATCTCTGGAAGGCATGGAAATCCACTAGAAATAGTCCAGTGAATCAGACTGAAAGTTTTTCTGAACTCCTCACTCAGAGCAGGGCAGACTGCTGCGGGCACAGAGATGGAATAAAGTGGTCATGATAATGATGTTCTATCTGACGGTTGCTAGGCAACAGCTGCCATATAAAGGTAACATGTAAACAAACACTACAAGTTGCCAGCCCACACTTTTCCATTCGTTTTATCCTGGTGCAATGCATTTAATGTCTTTTTTTTTGTCTCTTGGCAACAGCCAGAATGTTCCAGCTTGACCAGGAAGGAACCAGGACTGCCCAGCATCTCTGTCTCCGTCTCTCTATGGAGACAGAGAGATTGAGCTCGGCAGTTCAGTAACTTTAATCAGGCACTTCATCTCCATTAGGCAAATATTACATGAGCAATTTACTAATCGTCCTGCTGGCATCAAGGAGGTCACCTGGAACCATTTGGTTAATTATTACATTTTATTTAGTACCTGACATTTATACCCACCATCACTTTCCGTTTTTTACAGCAAAGTTATACACACTCATTCGTTTGCTAAATATTTTGGTCAATGTGCTTATGCTTGTATATTTTTGTGCATCTGTGCAAATGAATGGCTCAGATATATACAAACCGGATTCCAAAAAAGTTGGGACACTATACAAATCGTGAATAAAAACTGAATGCAATGATGTGTAGGTGCCAACTTCTCATATTTTATTCAGAATAGAACATAATTCACGGAACAAAACTTTAAACTGAGAAAATGTACCATTTTAAGGGAAAAATATGTTGATTCAGAATTTCATGGTGTCAACAAATCCCAAAAAAGTTGGGACAAGGACATTTTCACCACTGTGTGGCATCTCCCCTTCTTTTTACAACACTCAACAGACGTCTGGGGACAGAGGAGACCAGTTTCTCAAGTTTAGAAATAGGAATGCTCTCCCATTCTTGTCTAATACAGGCCTCTAACTGTTCAATCGTCTTGGGCCTTCTTTGTCGTCGCACCTTCCTCTTTATGATGCGCCAAATGTTCTCTATAGGTGAAAGATCTGGACTGCAGACTGGCCATTTCAGTACCCGGATCCTTCTCCTACGCAGCCATGATGCTGTGATTGATAGAGAATGTGGTCTGGCATTATCTTGTTGAAAAATGCAGGGTCTTCCCTGAAAAAGATGACGTCTGGATGGGAGCATATGTTGTTCTAGAACCTGAATATATTTTTCTGCATTGATGGTGCCTTTCCAGACATGCAAGCTGCCCATGCCACATGCACTCATGCAACCCCATACCATCAGAGATGCAGGCTTCTGAACCGAGCGTTGATAACAACTTGGGTTGTCCTTGTCCTCTTTGGTCCGGATGACATGGCGTCCCAGATTTCCAAAAAGAACTTTGAATCGTGACTCGTCTGACCACAGAACAGTCTTCCATTTCGCCACACTCCATTTTACATGATCCCTGGCCCAGTGTAAACGCCTGAGCTTGTGGATCTTGCTTAGAAATGGCTTCTTCTTTGCACTGTAGAGTTTCAGCTGGCAACGGCGGATGGCACGGTGGATTGTGTTCACTGACAATGGTTTCTGGAAGTATTCCTGAGCCCATTCTGTGATTTCCTTTACAGTAGCATTCCTGTTTGTGGTGCAGTGTCGTTTAAGGGCCCGGAGATCACAGGCATCCAGTATGGTTTCTGGCCTTGACCCTTTCTCACAGAGATTGTTCCAGATTCTCTGAATCTTTGGATGATGTTATGCACAGTTGATGATGATAGATGCAAAGTCTTTGCAATTTTTCGCTGGGTAACACCTTTCTGATATTGCTCCACTATCTTTCTGCGCAACATTGTGGGAATTGGTGATCCTCTACCCATCTTGGCTTCTGAGAGACACTGCCACTCTGAGAAGCTGTTTTTATACCCAATCATGTTGCCAATTGACCTAATTAGTGTTAATTGGTCTTCCAGCTCCTCGTTATGCTTAAATTTACTTTTTCCAGCCTCTTATTGCTACTTGTCCCAACTTTTTGGGATTTGTTGACACCATGAAATTCTGAATCAATATATTTTTCCCTTAAAATGGTAAATTTTCTCAGTTTAAACTTTTGTTTCGTGATTTATGTTCTATTCTGAATAAAATATTAGAAGTTGGCACCTACACATCATTGCATTCAGTTTTTATTCACGATTTGTATAGTGTCCCAACTTTTTTGGAATCCGGTTTGTATTAATACATTTGAATAAATATTAAAAACATTATATAAACATTATAAATATATGTTTATGATTATTAATATTAATAAGCGTTGAAATGGAATACAGAAAATTAAAGGAAAAGAGAAATTGGACAAAAATGTATCTAAATACCAGGGGGGAAAACAAGATTTTACAGAGCCTTAAAATATAATTCTTGTTAAAAGCTTAGTAAATGACAGGATAAAATTGTATGTTTCATTGTTTAAATTAACAAGACATGTTTTGTGATTATTAAAAATGTAATGTAATTAAAACAGTGTAAACTGGAGAAAAAAATCTGAACCCAGAAAAAAATTAAACGGAAAAGACAGAATTTGGGGAAACAAAAAGGGCCCTGTATGAAGAAAAATAATAAATACAAAAAAAATCTTCAAGTAAATGTAAATATCATGGACATATGAACGGAAATGCACAAAATATTTCTAACCACTACTTTTACCCTTACCCTACACAGTCTACATTTCTCCAAACTTCAAATGTCAGATCACCTAAAAATGCAAAGACGTGCCATCACACACACACAGCGCATCGATCAGCTTGAACTAACTCTAATTGGACTGACAGAGGCGACGGTATCACCGATAACCACGCAAGGCCTTCAGGGGCTGCGTCGTGTAGCGCCGGATACAAAAGACAGAGCCAGATTGGATCTGGCGAAGGGTCTGAATTCTGCCAGTTCAGTGAGCACGAACAAAAAGCATTTAGTTCAGACAGCCGAGCATCGATTTTCAAAGTCACTGGTTATTGTAGTGAAAATCAGAAGCACTCTGGGAAACGACAGATGTTTACTTATACATGAGAGCTTAAGTTCTGTCTAGTCTCTTTCACTTGAGAGGACTAATAATACAGTAGAGCTGACCTGATTCAGATCAGACCGTGACTTGCGAGAGAAAGTATGTACACTGATCAAAAAAGCAAGGACATTCGAAAAAATTTTGCGTGCAACAGCATGCTTGTTTTTGTATCGAAAACTGTAAACTTTGACTTGTATTCACCATAGAAAGCTTGGTATGTAACCCATCGTGAATGCTGTCCTGCCCCACTGCCCAAAGCCAGTCTTGTGTCTTTAGGTCAGAAGGAGCAGGATCACACGGCTCCTCATTATGAGTGTAAGAGGGTCTGGAGAGGAGGTAGTCTGCTACATTAAGCTGATTGGATCAGTTTTCTCTGATCATGACCCATCACAAGCTCCACTCATGTGAAGGAGAGACCGGGGTCTCCTAATGCTCCAGTTAACCCAGCTTCTGCTGTTTGTCGCCAGGCAGAAATGCTTCTACTGTCTGTCGCCACATATATAGAGAGTAAGACAAAAAGAAATCCTCTGCTGCAGGCTCATCATGACACTCCCAGGAATCTTACTCAGCCAGACAATGAAATAAAAAATTCATAAAGCTGAGCTTTTACCGACTCTGCAATCTGTGCAAATCATTTAAGGTGCCATAACAATGTTATAGACAGAATGGTTTAAAGAATAATATAAATAAAAGTTTTAAACAGTACTTTTGACAAATATTTTGACATGAACTAAAAAAAAAGAACATTTGTTTTGTTCTAAAAAGAAATCTTTCAAATAAACTGTTGTTTTGAATTTCCTATTCATCAAAAAAATAATACAAATATATTTACAAAGATATTAAGCAGCACAACTGTTTTCAACATTGAAGATAATAAGAAATGACTAAATATATATATATATACATATACATATATATATATATATATATATATATATATATATATATATATATATATATATATATATATATATATATATATATATATATATATATATACATATATAAATATATATATATATATATATACATATACATATACATATATATATATATATATATATATATATATATATATATATACACATACATATACATATATATATATATATATATATATATATATATATATATATATATATATATATATATATATATATATATATATATATATATATATATATATATATATATATATGAGCATAAGAGAACATAACATTGAAAATATTTATAAAAATTATAACTGTCAATAAAATAAATGTATTTATTTATTTACTTTTAACACTATGCCAGCACCAAGGCTGTTTTCACACTTATCTCTAAATAAATTCTACAAGGTATACAATTAACATATGGTTATAAAAGAGAATTCATAATAGAGAGGGATTCCTATGCTGACAGCAGTCATGCTGTTCAAGGGCAAACAAGAAATAGATGGAGACCGGAATGAAACTGGCAGATGAATGCCAAAGATATACCACCAAACTTCATTTGGAGGTTTACATGATTGATTAAGTCATTTAAGAGACGACGGGGACAGTGTTTGGCAGGAGGGGCATTAATGGTTGACATTCCAGTTGCGTAATAGAATCAGCATAATTGAATTTGTTGGACTTGGCTTGCACCATCTGCTCCGAAGGATACCCCCCCTACTTGAAGAGCCAGCTGTTATAGTCTATACCCCAGGGTGGGACATCCCATCAATCCTGTACACTAAAACTGTACAGCCAGGGTCACGAAAACCTTCCCCTGATCCAGTTCCTATTCTCTACAGGTCCACCTCACTTCAGCTGCTCTACCCAGGGCCAAGAGAAGGGGGATAGAAGGGCATAAGGTTGATTTGGGGATATTAATTAGCATTACGAGACATCCATCGGTGCAAAAGAGCAAACACACTACAACAAGCAACACTGGATGTTAATTCTACATTTTTGGGGGGCAGAAAAGTGGTTATTTCAGAGAAATGATTTAAAGATTTTACCTGTATGTCCTCCAGCAGCTCCTGTTTTCGTCTCCTAATGTTCTCCAGTTCCTGCTTCTCCTCTGGCGTCAGGTCTTCCGGTACTTTGTTTGGAAACAAACAAAAGCAAACAATGAGCATTCAGATGTAAAAAAAAAAAAAAACTAAACAAAACACACAAATATGCAAACGGTCAAGCCTTAGTCTCCTGAGCCAAACATTATTGTACATTTCTAAGAGGTTGGATGGACAATCAAAATATTTTCAGAGGAAACAGAACTGATGTAGAACAAAGGGATGTGCAACAGAACGAAGGACGATTGCAAAAAGGAAAATCTGCTTGAGGCAAAGAACTGCCTTCGAGACACCAACTCAGCAATCAATAGCTTAAAAAAACACAGCAATGTTGTTTATATGGGCCAGGGCATCAGGAAGTTCTCAGAGCAAAGCAGATAGTTCTTCATTTCATTAAATGCTTTTCCTTTAAGCTAAAAGCCATTTCGAAGAATTTGTAGGGCCCAGTCAGGACAACATCACGCAAACTAGCTTAAAGCTTTTCAGTTGTTATTTGCCAAATGCATCAGGAGAACAACGAAATAGCTATCTGAAAGTATTATCATTATTATAAGCGATACTCTCAAACCATTAATATTTGTATTTACATTTTTATACATCAATAAATTATTTCATATCTCTTATATGATATATTACATGCACTACAAGTCAAAATATTCTTTCATATTTTTGCTCTCAAACGTCCATCACAGAAATAGTTAGCATTAATTATTTTTAAATTAAGTGTTTAAAATTGTAATAAATTTTACAATATTACTGTATGTTTAATCAAGTAAACAGAGCCTTCTTTCAAAAACTATGCTTAATCTAACAAATAGAAACATGTCTGTACAAGACAGCAATAAATTTGTTTTCAATAAATAAACACTAAGCATTTTTAATAACGCGACACTTTTCATAACATGACCCAGATATCAATATAATATATTACAAGGTCCATGCTGATCCTCAACCTTGACAAACCAGCCAGAGTCTATCAGAGAAAAGCACTCCGCTCAGCATTTCTGATGTGCTCTGCAAAGCCCTGATGTTGGAATTTTCAGAACACAAATAATTTATATGAACCTTGCATCCATAAACCCAAAGGTTTCTCTGAAGTAATTCAGTTTAAGTGCTTTGTTCAAGAGCACTAAAGTCAGTTCGATACCGGGCTGAGGGCCAACATCCCCACCGTTCCGCATGGCTTGGCTGATGCCAGTCAGAGAAAAACTCTTCTTTTTAATCTTTGTGCGTTAAATTAAGATATTTCCACCAAAAACTAAGACTCTGTCATTCATTAAATTGTGTCGTTCTGCACCTTTAACAACCTTTGTTCATCTTCGGGAAGACAAATTTGTCCACAAAGAAAACAAAAATGAAGAATTGTTAAATACGTTTTTTTTTCTTTGCACGCAAAATGCATTCTCGTAGGTTCATAAAATTGCAGTTGAACCACTGATGTCATACGGATCATTTTAAGGTCGATCAGGTCTTAATGGTTTGGAACGACATGAGCATTAGAAATTAATGACAGAATTTTCATTTTTGGGTGAATTAACCCTTTAATACAGAATATATGAACCTGAGCTTGTTTAAATGGGGTATTTCTCAAAAGTCAAGACTAGCTTTGATATTTGTGGAAAAAAAACAACAACAAAAGATAACCATAATATTTATGGTGGGCAAACTGGAAATGTAGAGTAGATGTTTAATTTAACATATAGTTACACACTTTTTTGTAGAAAGCCTTTATAATAATTTTCCAAACAATTGTTAATTTTTTTATTACAGAAGATACAAATCATCATTATTATTACTACCGTCTCAAAAATGACAGATTTCTATTATGAGTTATGTTTGAAAAACTATTGGTAGTGGAGATTAATAGCTTCATGTCATTTGGAGACAGAGGTCATTTGTTTTGATCCAGCCAACTCTTTAATGGATTTGGGGTCTAAAAACAACACAGGGCATTTGAGGACCTTTAAAAAAAAAAAAAAAAAAAAAAAAAAAAAAAAGAAAGAAAATGGCACATTCCTTTAGTATTGAAAAACATAAAAAGTATAACAAGATAAAGGCATTTAAACTCAACCCTGACCTAACCTATTCACATGATCAGCTGACCTCCCATTAAAAACAAAGACACTCGGTCATATGATATGACGACCCTCACCTTTTATGTGACCTCATTAAATCCCTTCCTGGTGGCCCGTATGGCATCCTGACCCTGCAGAGGACCCACAGAGACCCTCCAAAAGGCCCATAGACTAATTGATTCCTTCCCACCTTCACAAACAGATCACAAACCATCAGCCGGACGAGAACGTCACCATCGTGATAAAGACAAAACCTGTGGGCCTGCCCACATGATCGTCTCTACCAATCACATGGTAACCATGTTTCTGAGCGACTGGTTGTCGCTGTGGCAACGCTCTGCGTGCGTTTCCCTGCTGAACTCCAGCTGGGATGTTTGACAGGCAGTCTGTGAACAAAAATCCCGTCCAAAAAGCAGCCCATCCCCCTCATTTTGCAGAAATTGGTATTTCAACCTGCAGCGGAAATCCATTAGTCTCGCCTCAGGTGAGGTGGAGTGTACAAGCAGGACACATGTTCCTGGAGCCGATATCGAATAGGAAGTGAAGGTCACTCAGATACGAGTGAGTTCAGGCGGCTATACTGGACATCCATCGCAGAGGACAATTTCATAAGAAGTGGGGTAAAATGCCATAATCACAAACACTGTGGAGTTACCACAAAGCCGTCTGCACTATAAGTTAATTTGCATTACAAGCATTTTTCCACAAATATACAGGCATCACTTGTTTGGATATAGATTTACATCTATGGAAAAAGCAGCTTAGAGCACAACTGGAGGATATTTTACAGTCTTAAAGAGACAGCTCACTCAAAAATCTGTTGAACAGTATAAGAGTGAGGAAATGTTTATACTGGTGTGAAAAATCTTTTGTAGCATCACTGAAATGCCTTTAGTGCTATTTAGACAAATTTGATGCATTCTTTCTGAATTGACATTTACATTACATATATTGTATTGCATGTATATTATGCACTATAATCATATTACATTTGGTTCCCAGGACTACAATCAACTCCCATCTGAACGGGAAAAGGTTAACTGATTTTCTAGCTGGAATTCAACATGTTGAATCATATGAGTCGAGAAAAGAATTTAGCGGAGGATTCTTGGTATTTAAGGCATCCAAACTGGAGCAAACTGAACAGACAACACTCAACAGCACCAATCAAAAAAAAAATAAAAATACAATTTCTAAATCATAGATGCTGAAATTGCGTCACTTTTAGAAAATGCGGGGTGAATAAAATGACCTAGTTAATGACACAGTAGTTTAAATGCACAGTAACCAATGACAACATCTGCTTTAAGACCAACTGTACCTCATATTTTCAATCACTTTATTTCATTAAAACATGTAAAAAATGCTAGTCATCTTTAAGGAACTTTTTAACATTTTCTAGAATATAGCTAGCGTTAATATATTTTACGCAAGTTCTTTCAGAAATGTTTTTAGTTTGCAAACTTTACAGCATATAAAAGACAAATTCAACGGTCAAACCTTAGTTAAACTGTGTTTTAACATAAACCATTTATGCTAAATAGAAGGTGCGCAATGTATTGCTTAGTATTTGGAAATTCTGATGCATCGCATTATGATTATTGCTGTGACAAATCTGTAAAGCGCCCATTATAAAGCAACAAATCTGTTTATACTGCATTATAAATCAACACAGCTGCTTGTATTATTAATGGAAGCTTTGAAATCAGTCACCACAGTTGCCTATATTGTCAAATAAAGTGTGGCCAGCGGACCATCAATAAACAGCAGGTTGAAGTTGGAGTATCTTCATACATACGTAAGCGACAATACAAACGGTACCCATTGGAGGCCCATTATGCATCTGCACACATCCAGGCAGTCTAATGCTTCCTAGTGTGCTTGCCATTGAAAAACACAAAACGTTTATGCTAAAGCTGCATTAGCATTTCATTAGCACATTCCTAATGAATCATTAGAAGCCAAAGACGTGGTTTAATATTCATGTGCGCTGAGAGAACGAACTAAGATGGAGTCAATTAAAGATTTATGGCACGGTAATGCTTTTGAAGACAAAGATTGCAAAAAAATAAAAATTGTTAGAAGATTGACAAGACTCAAGGGAATAGTTTACCAATCCCTTTAAAAGACAAATATTAAATTCTTGTATATATATATATATATATATATATATATATATATATATATATATATATATATATATATATATATATATATATATATATATATATATATATATATATATATATATATAAAAAAAGGCTTTAGTTAGACTCACAGCTGATAATTTACTAGTTATTAATCTGTTGCCGTTTGTATTTGGGGGTGGGAAATTGTCATAGGAAGTGTCTAATTGCAGCTCTATAATGCAGGATAAGTCATTAATACTTCAATCAACTTACCAAGAACAAAAAGACATATATATGCAGTTTTATGCCAAATTTTAGTACACTCAGCTGGCTAAACAAACTAAATTCAGATTTCATAGGGTCTTTAGCCTCAACCTCAAGATGAATAACAAACTGTCAAAAAGAGCAAAATCATTTGATGAATGTAAATTAAGAGTGAGAATAAAAGAAAGCCAGTCAAACATCACACCAGTTGCCAGTAGCTGGTTTGTCACAAGCATGTTTATTCATGAACTCAATACTGCAGCTTCTAGCCTGGCTTGAGTTATCGAAATTCAGAAGCCGAAGCTGGACGTCCCTTGCTCCAGAGTGGGCCGGGCAACAAGGTTTTTATCCAACCTGGAATGCCCTCAAACACGTGAGGGACCATTCATTTCCAAGTCAAATGCTGGTTCGAACTTACAGGCAGGTGCCACTGCGTCAGAGAAACACGTCTGCCTTTGACATCGATATGAGCATATCAATCTTCAGGGAGAAGCCGCTCTAAATTGATGTTCAAGAGTCTGTAAGCCATGTGGCTGCAGTTTTATGTGAGGTGGGGTGTCTCTTTTGAGCTTTCATGTTTTGTGTGTGGCCACAGACCTCTGTACAGCATTACAGCTTAATAGAAGGGTGCTATGAAATGGTTTCTGCTCCATTTATGGCATTTAAGTCTTGGTTTGTTATGCCTTATGATGTTGTATAGCAACATATGACTAATGGATAAAGAGAAGGTTGTGAACAGACATAAGAGAGAAAACACACACAAAAAAATACATGCATACATAACATACAGTACATATATAAAATATAAAATTAAAAACCCATTAAAGATTTGCAGAAATGTTAAAAGACAATCACAATCACTGCAGAAATACTAAAAACAAAAATTTAAAATATGTAAAATTATGTTTTCAAACTCAAATAATAATACAACAGCACATAAAAAAAACACAATAATAATTACATTATACGGTTTTATTATATACAGTTATTGTAACTGATCCTCTCACATTAAAAGGTGCATTAATCAACACTTATAATAAATAGAAGTCAAAGTAATTAGGTCTATGGCGTTAAAAGATGGATTCTTAGTGGAATCGCTGTATCATCACAGCCTCTAAGTGCCAGATACATTTCTAAAATGAGATATCAAACTAGGACGAGCACTCCTGGGTAATGTGATCCAGCTCTGGCTCGATGTCACCAGCCGCGGCACCTCTTGGCACATTCACAGCATCACCCTATAGATTTCTCACAGTGTAGCCATGTGACTGTCAGAGCAGGCTATAATCACGCGAACCGCTGCTCGAGTGCTCGTCCCCACCGAACGACTACAGTGCAAACTAAATACCACTTTTTAATACCTTCTTGTATGCGAAAACAGAAAGAAAAGTAAACGTGAATGACGTAAATGACACTTTCTACATTCAAACAAACCGGTAATCTCAATTTATTCTAAGAATTCTGCCACACTGAGCCACGGCGTGAGCCAAGACACCATGCCTAACATACCGTCTCCGTTGACCTGGACGATTCAACACACTCACTGAATACCAGACGTGTCACCCCTGCAAACACACACGGCAGGGGCAGAGGAATGTGCCGTCATTAATCAAGTCACTGGCTGCGTGCTGTCATTCGGACATTGTAAAGGACCTAAGAAAACACGTGGAGATTGCTTTCCAGGGAAAACACTAGCCACACTGCTCCAACTGATGCTTAACCCTGGAGAACCCGATTTTTGTTTTCTAACTTCGTGAGCAGAAAGCATGTCAAGAAATCACATTCCCAAAGCAGACGTTGGTAGCAAGCTTTGGCTGCCTTCCAGTACCTGGATCAAATAAAGTAACATCATATATTAACTTAAAATAACATAATAAGAGATATAACTTTGGATATAAAAAGCAAGCAGAAATCTGGTGCCAATTCAATATGCAGAACTGGTCAAAAAACAGATGACAGCATCCAACTAGAGCGAATGGATTCTCAAAAATCACCCAACATTGTTGTCAACTTGGTGTGTCCCTGGGTTTTAGGCCCACAACATATTCAAGCATGTATATACTTATATGAAATTACCTAATCTCAAATGCTACAATCTAGTTTTGATGGTCTTTCATTCTGAAATGTACTAATATTTAGCAATTTATAGACACGCTATATTATTTGCTGTGCAGTAAAAGTAATAGCATAACTCTTCTGCTAGGGTCATTTTTTCTTCCAGGTCATCTCCTGCCATTGCACAGCACAATTTGTCATTAATTTATCATTAATGATTTACCTTTGTGTCGTTCCAAACCCATCAGACCTTTATTCCTTTTCAGAATTTTTTTTTATGAAATCTGAAATCAAAGTAGGTCTTATAGGTTTGGTAGGACATGAGGGTGAGTACCTTATGACAGAACTTTCAGTTTAGGGTGAACCATCCTTTAAAAGATAATCTTGCAAGTAAAGTTAAAGCGTTCTCTCATTATTTACATGTATGAACACTGACCAACACAAAAGATTGCGCTCATCAAACCTCAATCTAATTAAATCTCACTGGATATTGTTTGACAGCCAAGTATGTTTGCCATATTTGGTGACTACCCTGTTGCTCAAAGTGTAGCTTTATATATGAATCGAATTCTAAATGAAGATTTCCAGGCTATATTATATATTATATATATCATCTTAATTTGTCTTGGAACAATATGAGACAAAGTTTCACATCTGAAAAAAACTTCAAGGATGCTTTTGAAGGCAACTCTATCACCCCCTTGAGCATAGAGGTTTATTAATAACAATTACATTAAATGGGACCATGTTTAAAACACACTGTCCAAGCATCGTTTATGCATTTACATAAAGTAGCCAGTGTAAGTCCTTAGAAAGCAGGTCACTAGGTTTTTTACACAGAGACAATATACTATACCACAAAACCGCAGCTATCTTTAAGTTGGTTAAAACAGTGGTTGATCCAAGAACACCCACCACTTGTTCTGTCTAAGCATTGTCTCTGCAAACACACTGATAAGAAAGGCAGCCGCAGAACACAGGCCACAGATCAGAAGAACAGCGTAATCAACTCATCCCAGAAGCTCATACAAAGCCTTCATCTAAACGGTCTACAAGTCCTGTGGCTGCCACGAGTTTCCTGATGTCATACTGACTCTCATTCCACGATCACTATTCAATACTAGCGAGGGGAAAAAGCCATCTACAGGCCTGCAACAGAAACTGGCATTGAGTTTGTCAAAGTGTGCGCTCGATTTTTAAGATGTGGCAAAAGCGCTGCTACATTTAAGAAACAAGTCAAATTATGAATGAAAAAACACAAAAATAAAAAAAATATGAATGTACCTGTGAGAAATAATCCTGTGGTGCTGAATGACAGTTCACACTTCCAGCTTCCCGGTTCTTTTTTTTAATCCATTTAGCAGAATAAAATGCACCTTCGTGTGTTATTGTCACCCAGAAACACTAGCAGGAGCCTAACTCCCAAGATCTTCCAGTAATCTCCAGCGCTCCATGCGTGAGTGGAAGGGATGCTACAGGAAGATGAGGTGGCCAGTTTGAGATCTCGACTAGTCTGCTCTCGGCACAAACTCTGCTGTATCTGAAAATGACCCCCTCCTCTCTTCCTCACGTTCTTTCTCTTTATCGCTCTCTGTAACCCTCTCCTCTTGTCTCCTCCCCCGGCGCACATACTCGTTTCAGCACACGCAAGAGCTCCACTCTGTGGCTGTACAGAATTTTGCCCCATGTGTTATTTCAACGCATTTAAAAAAAAAAAAAAAAAAATTAATTACACATTTCTATGCAGGAAGGATGCTTTATATTTGTAAACCTGACAGTAAAGGCATTTAGTGTGACAAAAGGTTTCTATAGGCTATTTAATTCATCATAATTTTTATTAATATTACATTATTATATTATTTTTCATTACACAAATACACAATACAAATCAGCTTTTGAAAATTTAGCTTTGCCCAACAGGAATAAATACAATGTTAATTCAAAATATTACTATTCAAAATTATGATCAAATTAAAAGCAATTAAAATATTCATTCACTTTTCTTTTCTTTTTTTTAATGGACCAAGCTAAGTAAAACATCTAGAAAAAATATGCATGTAAAACAATAACATTTTTACACTTGTGAATATATGAGACTTGCATTGGTTACTGTGGTTGAGGGCCAATATAACATAAATGTGTATAAAATAAAATTCATGACAAATTATGATTACTTTGAAATAAACGTGTTTTAATCAATATTTAACCGATATGTTCAAAAAATCTATTAAATCTTTTTTTTTTTTTTTTTTTTTTTTTTTTTTAAACAGAACAGGTGCATTATGTTTTGACAAAACTTTCAACAAGTAACTGACAGGTCAATGAAAAGTTTTACTACACAAAAAAAAACTACAATTAAAACATAGGAAATATTAGTTTAAAGAAAAAAAAAATACTATGAAGACTATGTACGCTAAAGCAACTTTTTGTTTCATTCTTATTTCATCCACAATAAAAAAAAGCCAGAGAGCAAACATGCCTCTCCTTCATGGACGTGTTTACATTCAGCCAGTTTTCTCTACACAGTTGTGGCTCACAATATAAATGCAAACAGAGCACAATCATGGTCCCGTCCGGCCAGTTTTCGATCACCAGCAACCTGTTTTTATAACTCAAAAGCTCGGAAAGACGAGCTTTGATTCCCTTAGCAAAAAAGTCTGAAATCAGTCAGAATTGCTTGCACCGGACACACACGGCAAAAACCTCTAAGGACATGGTTTGCAGTGAGAAGTAGAAAAGCCACTCCTTAAGAAGAACTGACCCAAGAGACAAGCCTTGCTTAATCTAGAGGACTTGATTTGGGGTTACACCAAGTAAAGCCACTGCTGACCTGGATATCCAGGGTAAGGAGGGTACGGATGGAAAGAGGATTGCCATCCACTTCCCAATACAGTCACAATGAAGCAAAATTAAGCCTCCTTTACGACCTGTCTTATCCAGAAATATTGTTAAATCAAAATACCAATGCTGAAAATAAACATTATTTAACAAACGGATGGGCAGCATATCAGGGCAGTAATCATTTATCTGTCATCTGTTTATCGCGTCTGTCAGTAGTGCGACCGTGCTATTTCTGAACGGAGCATCCTGTTTGTCTCATATGAGACTGCGGGGCTCTGTGTCAGCATGCATAACTCACATCTGCATGGACAAAAGGGAGAGAAGCAAAGAGCAATACAGACGCTTTCCAATCAAACATTAAAAATCGAATCTACTAGGCTACTTTTTGTTTCTGAAACAAAACTGAGCAACTTTTTCTACGACTGCATCATCCTCTTATGCATTTTGAGCAGTTTTAGAGAGTGTCATACTAACCCTTTCATGGAGGGCTGGGAAATTGTATCAACTGACTGAGAAAAAGCATGGTTGCAACAACCATAGAATGGGCTAAAATAATTATAACAGACTTATAGATAGATAGATAAGCACAAATTCACTACACAATTATGTATTGGCAAGTAAGAGTGACTCCATCCACTGGATCATTAAAGTTCATGCTGTTTTAACATGCTCTTTACTGTAATACTACAGAAATGTGATCTACAGACTGCTGAGTCTGACTACCATTTACTCAATTCTTTCCAATAGTTCATTTCAAAGCGCAGTTATAACCGATTCAGCAATTGTTCCAAGTTAAAACAAAAAAAAATCCTGTAACTTTTATTTGTGAGCAATTTATTTATGCTATACAAGAACTTTTTACCAAACTGGTTGAATTCTCTCTCGCTATCAGCTCAAGCATCAATCCTCGGTTCACGAATCATGTCCGAAAGACATATCAGTTATGAGATTCATTGAAATGTTGACTCGAAAAACAAATAAATAATAATCTTTCAGGGGCGTGTTTCCCAAAAGCAACTGTCGTCGCAAGTTCCACTGAACACTGCTGGTCACGACAGAACGTTGCTGTTGGAAACAGAAGCCGGTTGAATCGATTCACGAAGATCCGAATCAAATGAATCATTCACAAACATCGTTACACGTTTCCCTTCAGAAAGAATGGACCTGTTGCATATCGATCTACTCCATTTCCATTAACATACAACAGCCCAAAGACAAAAATAACAAGCCACAGTGTTACGTAAAAACCACTGGCCACTGCAAATATGAAAAATATGATCCACTCACCGATTCCATCTTCTGATTTCAGCACCATGATCACAGCGAGCTCATGCGCTGCACTTGAGTCCGGAGCTATTACCTGCTGGCGGTTTAACAGATCTCACACTTTAACCTGCTAACTTAACGTCTGAACTGCACCGAAAGCAAAAGGCTCAACGCGTGTTTGAAAGTATTCACAATAACAGCAGAGACCGGATGTCAGTAAAAACCTCATGCTCCGAGACGGGGCGTGTCCTAGCGATGACGAACAACCAATCAGCGTCGAGTTTGAATTTAGGGTTGTTGTTTTTTTTTTTTTTTTTTTTGTGTGCGTGCAGACACACACATACACCCCTAAACGTTTTACGAAAAGCAATCTAAAAAGAAGCTTAAAAAAATTATGAGTCTGAACTTTTAGGGAGTATGGTAGTGTCAGTATAACAACCCACACATGTGGCTTTTTTGATTGCTCTATTCTGACATTTGTGGGAGGAAAGTTTTATGCACTGGAAAAAAGAACTGCACAAACTCCTTAAATCTGTCCTTTGTAAGTGACAGTAAAACATATTATAGCAAAACATAATGGTATGACTTTTTATTGCTTGGTTTCAGCTCTGTACTTTGTACAGCTCTTTGATGGTGCTTTGTTAAAAAAAAAAAAATCGAAATACACCACCATTCAAATTTAGTAAGGACACATTAAAATGATTAAAAGAGACAGTAAAGATTTAGCTAGCTACAATATATATATATATATATATATATATATATATATATATATATATATATATATATATATATATATATATATATATATATAAATTAAATAAATTTTTTTGAACTTTTTATTCATAGAAGCATCTTGTGCATCACAGTGTCCACAAAAATCAAAAATTTGTTTTTAATGTTTCTTGAGAAGCAAATCAACATATTAAAACAATTTTTGAGGGATTATGTGGCACTGAGGAGTTGAGTAACGACTAGGCTTTTAATAAATTAGGCTTTGAATAACAGAAATAAGTTACATTTTATAATCTATTAAAACAGAAAACAGTTGTAATATAAAACCGTAAATATTAAAACAGTAAATTGTAATATTTCACAATATGTCCAACTTACTGTATAATTTTTTAAATAAATGCCTTGCCATAACAGACATCTTTTAAAAACAAAAATCTTACAACCTCAACCTTTTTCCAAGAACACCCATACAAACTGCATGAAAACCAAATCTTCATCCTGATCTCGATTCTTGCTACTTAACGTGATCTAAAAGACAGAAAGAGAGCAGACGTAAGAGACTTAAGATGTTCTGAGGGCTATTCAAGCCTTCCAGCTACACTTTCACACACAGAGGCTTGTTTTCTCTTCTCGCCCCCGGGAAGATATTTGTCACATCTTAACCGTGACCAATGGCTGATTATCCTCAATACAAGATGACCGAGCACCGCGTGAACAAGCTCTTTGTTTGGCTGTTTACTGACCCTTTAAGGCCGCCGAAGAACAAATGTGAAGCTAATTTAAGACAATAAAGAGCCATCAAAAATTCATCAAAGTTTTTAATAAGAGTGAATTCAAGTTGAACATCAGACACAGGCGCCCCGCAGCACCTGGAGTTGTGAAACAGATTCATTTACACGGTGCTATTGAACAAAGAGAGCATCTCTTTACTCATAAATCTGATGCAACTATGGCTTGCGTCTACAGTATTAGATGCACAAGGAATTCATCATTCTCATGAAACATTGTTCATAAGCGTTACCTCAGAGAAGAGGGTGTGAAAGTCAACCGCCAGCTGCCGTCTACTGAGGGGGTTACTAGTAAAACGAATGATGAGTTATTAACATGTGGGCTGAGAAACGACACAAAACAGATTAAAAACTACAAATCAAGCAATCTTCCCCAAAGATAATAATAAAAACCTAATCGTCATTTGGTAATGAAACATGTGGTGTCTTTATGGGAAAAACACTGACGTTGCAGTCACACTATTTGTCATCAGGACATTTCATCATTATTTCCATGTTTAAAAGGGAATGACTTGCTGACTTGGTTCTAAAGAAAATAAAGTTTGTATGTCAAAGCATACCGTGAAAAAACGGTTTCTGCCTTTTTTTTTTTTTTTTTTAAATATGTACCTGACACAGTCTGTGACAAATCAAGACATATTCACAAGCTTGCACTTGAGGAAAAATCTTGCTGTTCTGAGCAGTAGCAGACTGCCATAATGGCACACTCTTGTGTTTGCGTTTGCTTCACCCAGACACGTAATTCAGCACGTTATTACTTACATGCCAGCCTACTGATGATTAAATGCACCACGTCTGGGCCACTTTAGTCTGATCATTCTTCTACGTTTAAATAAAAAAAGATTTGACTTATTTTTCTTGGTACTGTTAAGTTTAGGATTTGAAAAAAAAAAAGGATAAAAAATGAATGCAATTAAATATATAAAAACATAAAGTCTACAGTGTAAATATTTTGTGGTCAGAAAATAAAAAAATATATTAAAATAATAAATAAAGTTCTTTTTCATTTTGTATTCATCAAAGTTTCTTAAAAAATGTATTAGTTTCCATAAAAATATTAAGCAGCAGAACAGTTAAATTAAATCAATGTTTCTTGAACAGAAAATCTGCATATTAGAATCATTTCTGAGGGATCATGCGGAAAAGTCAGTTTTTCATTAGAGGAATATTAAAGTATGTTAAAACAAAAAGCAGTTGTTTTAAATGGCAAGAAAATGTGATAATACTCCAAAAAATGCTGCCTTAGTGAAAATGAGAGATCAGTAATGACAGTACTGAGATGCTTGGATACTTCTTGTTAACTTTCAGTTGTCATGGCAATGGGCGCTTACTAAGTTTCTAATTCTATGCAAAATAATTTAGATGTGTGGGTAGACTCATAACAATACCGTGATCATTTACACACACACACACACACACACACACACACACACACACAATACAAAGACCATAAACTAAAATTGCAATAGACGCGAATTACCCACAAGCATATTCAATAGAAGTCAAACAAAGTGTTTACAGTTTAAATTTAACTCTGTTTCCATGACACTCACTGGGAAGTGAGAAGAAGATAATTGCGAGTTTTCAAGCATTTTCTCATGTTGTATTTCCTAATAATATGTTTCACAACAAAACACTTAAATGGATTTAAATCTCTTAACTCTCACATTGTCATTACACTTGCGGCAGCATAAGCTTTTCTAATTAAACCTGGGAAACTGTTCTTAATTAATAATTGAAGTGCATTAGTATTAGTAATGTGCCATAATTTGTCTCAATATTTATTGAACGTGACATTGAAATGGCATTTGTCAGCAATGTATTCAAGCACTAACAGCTTCACAAGATCTGTCCCTCAGCATCCTCTCACCTACCTTTCCACAGCAATAAAGTGACTCTGAATGTTAATGCACTGTTTCTCTGAAGCGACTCCTGTACCGTCGCCTTCACATGCACTGCTGCAGAGGACAGGAAGTTGTCAAAAGCAAAATCGCGTCCTCTACTCCTATTGAGCCGATACAACACACACACACACAAGCACTGTGCCACAAAACTGACACACACAGTCACATGGGTCACATGATCATAGGGCACAAAAGTCCATTACACTCAGTTTGACCTCAAATGAAAGCAAAACCAAGCAGAAAACAAACCAAATGATTATGGTTCTCAAAATGATTCGAGACGCAAGATCCCAAAATTATTATAATCTGTATCGTCTACCACGAGTCACAAACAAGGTTTTAAATCTACATTAGGAAGAACGCTCCTCTAAAATCCTGCCCTAACCAAACTAAAACGGCTACAACAGTTTCATATTGAATCATTTATTCTGATTTGTTAAGGCTTCGCAAGCTCCCAGCATGCAACGCAGCATGAATAAATTATGTGTTTACTGTTACACGATTATTGCTTTGCTGTTTGTTGACTTTATGCTCATGCTGTTGCTTTCATTGTTGTTAGTAATCTTTTTACTGAGTGATGTTTGTTGATTGTCACTCTGTCTATACGTGTGAATAAAAAATCTGACAATGTATTGAACGAAACCTTTAGCTGCCCGGAATTTATTAGAAAGACGTTTTTTACATTTACACAATGATGAGATCCATATTGGCTAAACAAAAACTCATTTCATTTTAATGTAATGCATCATTTATTATTATTTTTGTCCATTTCTCAGCGCACATACAGTGTGTAACGCAGTAAGTTAAGCAGTAGCACATTCATTCCACCAGAAGGCGCTGTAATTAAACTTAACATCATTTTATTAGCAAATATCTAATGTGCTTCTTAACCCAAAGAATAGCAGTATGTCTGTATACAAGAACTAAATTGCATCCGTTGACACATTTAAGCACTGAAATATGAAATAAACTTTACCCAGACACAGGAAATCTACAGCTGGATTAGAAAATAATGAACATATTATTGAATCCAGGATTTTTGTAATGGCTAATGGCTTTATAATAATCTCCATCAAGGCTCCATTATATTTTATTAAAGCTATTTTTGGTAGAAAAGAACGGTAGTGAGAAAGTCGGAAGAGAGAAAGCTGTTCATTCACAACCTAATCCAGAATAGAAACGGTAATGTTGTTCCCTCTCTCTCTCTCCGCACTGGACCCGCAGGAAAACAGGGCAAGAAAACATCAGCAAACAAAAATAACACAATAACTGACCCTCAGGTAATATTGGTTCTCGTGCTATGTAATTTTTCAAAGGCCTCACATTTCCAGCAAATTCGGTACATTTTCTTTTTCTCTGTAATTTTCTGTCACCTTTTGTATTTTTCTGGTCTCTGCTGCTCCTTCGTGTCTCACAGAAACGACACATGGCTGCTACTGAAAGTCACTGCAGAAGGTGCATGGAAATAGGCCATATTTCATCGCAAGTCAAGCAGTAAAAGAAAATACAAATTGAATTTGTACTTTTCCTGATCAGTACCAAACAGCAATTCCATCAAGAGAGAATAAATGTATGTTGCATGTTGAGTTCAAAAACTATTTTTAAGAAATGTGGATGTGGATGATGATTAAACAGTGACCTTATAATAAAAATTATATTTTAAAAAAGAATTAAAGCAGAATACCTCCTTTAAAAACAACAGCAACACTGTTTATTGCATTTTAGCATGCTTAATAAAAAAAAAAAAATTGTTTAAATATATACTAAACATTAAAGTAAACTCAATTCATTTTGGGATAGGAGAAAGCGTTGTCAAAAAAAAACTAAGCTTTTAAAATTCAGGTGTTAAATAAATGATTGCAAAAATGAGTACAGAGAAACTCAGAAGAGACATGAGAAAGCTCAGTACAACAGGTGCGCTGAAAAGATGAAAAGTGAAGAAGTTTTGATGCACATATAGAAAGTTAAAATGTGTCTGTTGTTTGATCTGTGTACATGAGCAAAATAAATGCTTCTCCTTTGAGGAAAAAGTATGAGTTATCTGAACGCTGATGTAGAACCCCTGCTCTCTGAAACTACAGGAAACACATCTTCAGAGCAGGAGACCTGATGAGAGAAATCAAATGAGGTGAGACTCCTCTGTGGGATGCAGTGCCTTTACTTGATGCTGCTTTACCCAGCAGACACAGCTAAAATACAGCCAAGACTCCTCCGGTTCACTATGCTGATTCTGTATTCTGATTGTGTGTGTGTGTGTGTGTGTGTGTGCAGCAGAAGCCAGTTCTAGCACACAGAGTCTTCTGTTTAACGCAAAGCAGATGTGAGACTTAATCACAATCCTTAGTGAGACAGTCCGAATACATTTAAATATAATTTCCACCTTATAATCTTAACACTAAACTCACCCTTGCCAACTCTGAAGATTCACAACTTAATTCCAAATACATAACATGTAAAAATTGCAAGGAAACAATGATCCTTACGGACAGTGTTAGAAAAACGGACATAGAACTGGCCTATATACTCAACTAAAGCAGGACCGAAACAATATTGTGAAGAACAGCCATTGAATGTTAACAAGTTATAAAAATAGATTGATCACAGCGTTCTAGTAATGAGAAAATACCTACAGTAATAGATGTGACATTAAAAATATTTACATTATTGCCTAAATAAGCAACATTTATAACTATTCTACCATGTCTATTGAGGGATTTTTATGATTTTATGCAGGTCACAAAGTTTCATCAATAGGTAGCGACAAATGACTGTCTTTAATGAGTTAATGAATCCTTCATTGATCCAATTTATTTATTTATTTTTTCTTTGAAGCGATTCGTTCACGATTAATTCAGGAACAAAACAAGTCGGTGAATCATTCAGAGAACTGATTCATTCCAAAAACACTGATTTCGGAACTTGGAAACTGCTGTGGATTCATTCAGAACTAATTTTACTGGCAAAGGTTGTGTGTGTGTGTTTGTGTATGTGTGTGTGTGTGTGTGTGTGTGTGTGTGTTGTGTGTATGTGTGTGTGTGTTTGTGTGTGTGCTGGTTTTTGTGGTTTATGGGCTCACAAATTTGTTTAATGACATGGGTACGTTACAATTTGAAGGTGGTTTATGAGGACACTGCCAACGTCCCAAAAATTCCCCCCCAAAAGGATTAAAAAAAAACATACTAAATGGTGTTTTGTTTTTGGTTTTTTAAATGTAAAACCGCACAAAGTTTCCATCTATGGGGTAGGTTTAGGTGTAGGGTTGGTGTAGGGCAATAGCACATACAGTTTTTACAGTATAAAAACCATTAAGCCTATGAAGAGTCCTCATAAACCACAAATACCAACGTGTGTGTGTGTGTGTGCAGCAAGCATACATATATATATAACAACATTATATAACATATTTACGAGACATTTCTTTTTAACATAAGTAACGATGCAGCATCCATTAAGCCGCGTCCTTTCTCAGACTGCAGCCTTTAAATTACTAAGCACCATGGGTCGGGCAAATAACTTAAGCTTTTATCTTTTAAAGGCTGTATTTAAATGCCAAATGAGACAGCCGTCAGAGTATCTTATTAAAGCGGCACAGCGTTCAACACTTTTGAGGTCAGTTCACAAAGCTGCAGCTCAAAGCGTCAAGATGCCATACTCATAAAATCAGATCTGCCCTTCACTGCAGGTGTCACTGCACAGGAGGAGTTGCTAAGGCTGCGGTCGTTGAAAAAAGGTCATTCCATCCACTGCGTAGGGGTCAGGACATATTCATAAACCTTTGACTGCCTACACACTGTAATCTGATTAACAAAGAGAGTCTGTGTCAATCATACAGTAGTGGATTTTAAAACTCATTCACACAGTACTATTGCAATAAAGCGCATCTCATGGTGGGTTATTTTATAAAGCATAACAAATAAACATTCTACTACTTTATTGGTCATTTTTTAGCTACTGATTTTAAAACAGAAGTAGCGACGGATCTTTTCTTCTGTATGTATTCTGATGTACATTACTGGAAAACAGAAAATGTAGGGTGAGACTTGACTCAATCCACTGGTGGTTTATTGAGTGTAAAAAAAGTGGACTAAATGATTGGAGAAATCTCATATGCATCATCAGAGAGGATCTGTCATTTCACCAGGAGATCTATAGTAGGTATGACATTTTTAACAAAAAGGACTAAACCAATCACAATAATATCGATAGCATGTATTTAGAAAACAGAAATTGTTATTTCTCACCAACTTTAACTATGAAAGTAATGTAATTTCTCTTGCTCCATCTTCCAAATTGGATGGGTTTTCGCACGACTTGTTGCAATGCATCACAGGATATGCGGCTTGAAAGCTAAACGCTACTGAAGAAGACAACATCGTGCCTCTAAGGCCTTTAACACGGCCTACAGGTTTTGGAACAGCAGGATTTTTCCTGCACTCAGAAAGTGAAGGTTAAAGTTTCAAACATTTCATAAACATTTCTGTACCTAACTCACTACCGTCGAGAACGGATTACAGGGCTGAAAGGACTGGTATATATATTTTAAGAATGAATTAGCAGTGTTGTCGCCAATGGTTTGAGTTCAAGGCATTTGAAGACCAAGTGGAGACGGACCAAAATAAACAGTTATCATGCCATGTCACCACTCTTTCTCTCTCTCTCTGCACGTCTCTCTGATGCCCTCATTCCTTCTCTCACTTTTATTTCCCAGAATACACTGTGCTATGTAAAAGACGGCCATTAGCGCCGCACACCTGTTCCAAAGCCGTCAGAAAAAGAGAACAGGTGAGGTGCGGCAGAGGGCAAGGCAAAGATAATGATAATCTGCATAGTCATAATAATATGTGGTGTTTAAGAAGAAAGACATTATCCTAATCTCTGTATATAATGATTGCATATAATGGCTTTTTTTAATGGCTGACAGCAATGCGTATATTTAGAGAAGAGCGGCTGATGGATGTGATGTAGATAGATGATATCAGACACATGAAATAATACAACTTAACGATAGCAAATGAGACAAGCATACAAATGCATCCATCCGCCAAACCTTGTCTTATTATTTATATAATATTTCGGAAATAATAAACTCTATTTTAATACCTCTAAATAATTTTAATTCCGAAAAATTGCTTTATTTATCTGTTTTTCCCGCATCTTCAGACCAAAGCATTTCCAGGTGTATATGATTAATGGATATTGATTTTTAACAAGTGTTTTATACTAGCATAGAAACTGAACTCACATAAAGCAGTGAAAATAAAATATCTTATAAAATATTCACTGCAGAAATTTCCGGTTTTCCATAATCCTGAGTATCTGTCAGTACTTTTCAGTACATTTCTTATCTAACTAACTTCTATTATTTGTTTCTTAATGAGCAATTAAATACAGATCAATTGACGTATATGCGTCCATTCATTTGGATTCATTCAAATATAGTATCTGAGCACACAACATATTGTCAAGTTTAAGTCCTTCAGTCTTCACAACATAGAAAGCAGGAGCATCAAATCTTTCATTCTTAAACAATTAAACGCTATCATTCTGCGACACAAGCGACTGATGACAAACGTAACCGCTGGTAGCGTCTAAGCTGTCTGTATGTGAGGAATCCAGTGACGGCTGAGGTCAGAGCGGACATTTGCATCACAAGGGCCTGGTGGGCTGTTCTGTTTTCAGCACAGAATTAAAAGTCAGAGCAAACACAGCAGCTGCACGATTAAATAAGAAACCTGTTGAAATAGCCCTCTCAGAGGCGGCAGCTGAATTATGCTAATGCTCTCCATGACATAGTGAACGAATCAGAGCACAAACCATTTCCATGGACACAGTAAAGGAATAACAGAAGAATAAATGTTGCTGAACAAACCGAGCCACGCTGAGCGTGCCGAGAGTATGAAACTAAAGAAAGAGAATAATATATATAATATCACAGAAAAACAGGTAAAATATTATTATTATTATTCATTTAAAAGATCCCATTCCTTTTAAAATATATATTTAAAATGTAAGTTAAACAAAGCAGACTTTTCAGCAGCTCATCCAGTCTGAACAATAAGAAATAAGTCTGATTTGGTGTTCAAGAATTATTTATTTTCTCATAATAGTTTAAATCGGTTGTGCATTTTTAAAATACATTTTTGAACAATGCACTATCCAAACTTACATTTTTGTGTTTTGATGTCCTTTTTTAAAATGGGTTTCAAAGGAAGTATTTCGAGATTTCATATTTTCAAATGTTATATCATTTCTTTTGATTTCTAAATCATGATTGGGAAAATGGCAACTAAGAAAACTTTCCGTGACAAACGTCTGAATGTAGATTTTTAGGTGCACTCTCGTCATTAATTAATCTATACATTTTTCTACATTATTTTATAACAAGAAAGTGGTAAAATATCTATTTGGGAGCCATATAGTCGGTCACGATTAGGGATTTAATTCTATTTAGTGAAGTAAACTTAGGGGGCCCACGAGGGGACGGGGTGACAGTTAACATGTTACTTAATAGAAAGTTTAAAAGACAACATTCATTTGAAACAGAAATTTTTGGATATGTCTTGTAAATGTTTTTAATGTCACTTTTGATCAAAGTGACATTTTCTTCAGATGTTCAGAGCATGAGTCATTACAGTTTGAGATGACATTTAATCAAAAAAAAAAAAAAAAAAAAAAGGCAAAACTATCTGGGGATTTTAAACAAAACTACATAAGAGCAAAATCAAGAGTAAAGCCAGAAAAGTCATGACAGTGACAGTGACACACAAGATGCACGCATACGGACACATAGAAGCGGACAGTGGAAATGAACATTAACCTGTCAATGTGTAAAGAACTGAGATTTTGATTTAAGAAGTTGCTTGTGATACTATGCCAATAAATGCACCTGATCCTCCGAAGGAGCCTGATGTGAAAGCAGGAGCAATACACCTTAACAGGAGGATCTCAGACATCTAATAAAAGTTATTCTCGATAGTTTGTGTCAACGTTTTGCTACATTTTTACTATATTTACAGGTGAGAGAAGGCATTCTTTCTCCCTTCAAACATACTGTAGAACCAGTCATGGCAGCTCTTGGGACTCTGACGGCCTGTTCCAATAAAGTCCAAGTCTGGAGCAGAGCAGAGCAGAGCACAGCGTCAGACAGTAGCAGAAAGCCCAGAGGCTGCCTTTGTGTTTATAATGTCATTACTCACTGCTTCGACAGCTGCAGCTCCAGAAACCAACTAATATTAAAATGCACAGTGGTCATATGGCCTACATAGCAGGGATGCTCCAAAGGGGCAAAAAGAGAACTGGCTTAATTGAATTATTTAATCTAAAATGTTAATTATGTCAGCATTTACTCACCAATGAGTACACGAGTTCCTTTATTCTGTTGAACACAACAGGTGAAGTTCTGAATCATTTCCTGACCGCTCTTTTCGAAAGAATTTTCAATATAGTGAAAGCGAAGCATTGGAACTGTCGAGCTCCAAAAGACGCTCAATATGAACCATTCGAATATGAATTTAAGTTTTCTGAAACCTGCCTTTGTATTACAACCTAAACATGAGT
This sequence comes from Puntigrus tetrazona, assembly GCF_018831695.1. Lineage (NCBI taxonomy): Eukaryota > Metazoa > Chordata > Actinopteri > Cypriniformes > Cyprinidae > Puntigrus > Puntigrus tetrazona. The sequence goes on along the minus strand of NC_056710.1, from coordinate 14,976,469 downwards.
GGTTATTAGTCACTTGCGTGAATGAAAGCATTAAAAGACAACAAAAGAAGAACTTTTTCTGATACAACCAGGCGTTTACTGCATCATGCATATTTTCCACTCAAGTCAAATTTTTTATGCTTGCTTGGACGACACAATTAAGTATATCAACCATTGTACTAGCAATTTGCATCACTCTTGTCCACTGGCGCAAATTTGCATCTTTGCATTGACTTTTTTTGCAATGTACTACACGTAAGTTAATCATTTTGCTGTCTATTAATTTTGCCCGTCTTGTTGGCAGAGGCTATTTTTACTAACTCCGCACACCAATGTGTGATTGGGCTAGTCAACAGTATAAAAGACGGCAGTCAATCATCAGCTCCAGTTATGCAGATGGTAATAATATTTTGATGGTATCATTTTTTGGATCAATCGACGGGCTTCGAATCCGCCTTTTGGCAAAAAAAATTTCTCCCTTTTCAAATTGCAGATCACATCACAATGTCATTTTCCTTTTAACAAAATAATCAAAAAGTTGAAAATAAACTATCGGGTAGGGTTAGGGTAGGTGTGCGGAGGGCTTTATACTCCCAGTAAGATGGCATCCATTGATTAATTTTTAATTAAAATGAACTTTTTTAATAAACTGTTTTATAACGTATTATATAACACTGAGGTGCAGTGAATTGCCACTATTTTCAATAAGTAGTATAAATATCAGAGAATCCTGTTATTTTAACTGTAAATACAATCTATAGCTATTTGTATAAATAGCATACCACTAAAAATACTATTTTTATCAGTGTATCTTACTATTTTATCAGTGTAAATATCATCTATCGATAAGAAAATATACTCTTTTAACTGAGTCTGAATAGCCTCTATACTATTTACACTACACTATTGCACAAGATTATTTGATGATTATTAAATACATTTCTTTAAAAGTGTATTCCTAACAGATATCTATTGTATTGAAAGTCATAAGGGTAAGAGGAAAATTGTATTAGATGAAATTGCCGGGTGTAGGTTTATACTCTTCACCGCTGATCACGGATGAAGATCAGAGATTATAAAGTTTGAGAATGAGGAACAGATTTTAGGGGCAGGAGTTAGATATTAACTTGTCAAGAAGATGAAATATGGAGAAAGCCCAAGTATAATGGACTTTGTGACTGGTCATTTTCTTCAGAAAGGCGCAATAAGAGGCTCCGTGAGGACTAGTAAGAAATGGAACTTAAGGATTCATAGATATACCATAAAAGACAGCTCTTCATACAAGTATCACATATGTAGAACGTTTTTCAATGAGCTTTCAATGACATTAAAGATCTGCGCCATTACAAACATGATGGCTATTGAAAAAGGAAAAAAAGAGCTACTAATACAAACTGCTCTTTGTACGAATCCCTGAAAAGTGTTGAAAAGCACTCACTCAAAAAGCCCAATTCCAGCCTGCTGTCACAGAAAGCAGCTGCTTGTGTAGGCTGTGGGCAGCGAGGCAGCTCATTAGGTTTTGGAAAAGAGCTAGAAAGAGAGATGTAAATAAGATTTGTTTTGTCCTTCACTGTTTATCATCACAGACGGTGACTCCCTCAGAAGAACTGGTGGGCCACCACATCGGCATCATGGGAGATCCATGAGTGGGAGGCACTGACTTGCTTCCAGCATGATAATATGGGCTCACAGTCCAAAAATGAGTCACTTCACTCATATCACACCTCTCTCCGCTCACATACTCATTCTCCTCTTCATAACCTCGTTACGCTATAGTCACTTTCTCTCTTCTTTCTATTGTTCTCAAGCATACATATTCTCATTCCAACCTTCTACTAACAGAGACGTGCCTGGAAGGTTATTTTAAGAGGTCATTTCATACTTTTTCCCCTTTTTAGTGTTAGTCACACAATTTCAGTCACATAATGAAAAAGTTTTTCATGACTATTCTTCATGACTAAAAGTTATCGGAATATCAGAAGCAAAATGTAAAAAAAAAAAAACCTTTAGATCAAAAAATTCAACTCTTTTCTGTGCGTGTTATGTTTAGGTTATGGTTTAGTGCAATTATCCTCTCTCTGGTTTCCCATTAATATAAAAGTTTGAATGTTTGATGAATGAATGAATCAATAAGGCAGCCTTGAATATTAGTTCGGCAATTTTGTAGTTACAATGTAAAATAAAAGCATATTATTTTTCTTCCTACTTTGGGTGAAAATATTACAAGAGCGATAATTCTTATTTTGTTTTTATAATTTTTATATTTCATTTAGTAAATATAACCAATTTTTTTACAGATGTATTTTGATGTATTTTATTGCATTTATTATTTAAAATTCCAATTTTAAAACCATACTGATATATAATTACACAGTTCTGCCAAGCTGTGCAGCCATACAAACTAGCACAGCAAACCTGAAAGAAAAAATGGTATTGCATTTTTTAGCGAAATCACCAAATAAATAAAATTTTAATCCAATTTGAAATCAGCTCTTCATTAAGAAACACATAAAATATCTAAGAAACACGTTAAAAGTATACAGCACGAACATACAGACTTTAAACCTCTTAATTAGCTGCACACAAATTTGGAGGCGGCGATAAAACACTACTGATTCAGAGAAAGGTTGATCGACTTTCTTACTCATCATAATTAGAATTTGAAATGAGTGAGTCGCCGAGATGTCTGACTCACGGCGTGTGTGAATAAAAGTATATCTCATTATTACACTCTCTTGTACACAATCTGCTTCCTCCTCTCTGAACAGTGGTTTACAAATCCCTCTCCATTCTCACATTCCCATGTTCACGCTTCCTGACCCATTTTTTTTATTATGCCTTCTTACCATCCTTCTTTCTGATGTGGAGTGACCTTTAAGCGAAGTTACACTCACTTAAGGTTTTTTTTTGTACAGCCTGATTTCTCAGTACACACAGATAGACTCTCACACCAGCACTTTTACAGTAAAAAGCTTTAGGTACATATAATGGGCCTCTCAATTGCACCTTCTTCCTGTGGAAGAAAAAAATAACAGATGTGTTCAAAGAATCGGTCACCTTGACTTTATTCTTTCAGATTGACTTCTCTCCCATTTGCAGCTTCTTAAAACAATATTGTTTTTAAACTAAAACACAACAGCAGTTTTAATATGTGAAGCTACTCTTTAAGATAATGAATAGCCAATAGTGAAATGTCTAATGAAATATGATCCTTCTTTTGTAATTATTATGGTCACAGGCTGTACTCATAGTCTAGCTATTTATTATGTCTGCTTCATCTGTATACTACTGGCATATGGATATTACCCTGACACTCCTCCCTGAGCAGTTAACAATACGTATTATGAATTCTACATAAAATCGAACTGAACTGAACATGACAGTCTGTGCTGAACAGGAGAGCCGCTTGACACACATATTTGTCTTTTTGATTCTCAAGTGTCATTATGGGAACAGCCCTTAATATACTCAAAGTAAATGACTTCCCTTTTTACTGGAATGAAAAACGCTGGAGTTTGCCAAACTCTGGAGAAATGAAAGAGCATGCAAAGGGATGCATTTAATTTTTTGTCCATTTTTTTTAAGAAAAAAAAAAAGAGTTTAGGTAATGATTCATGACAAATGACTTGCTAAAATGGAATCACATCATGCATATATATTTCTACAAAGAAAAAAATTCTAAATGTATATATATATATACATATATAAGCACAGTTCGCACAAGAATGCATCAGAACAGCACAAAGTAACAATCTTCCTGAATGAATCAGTGCTTTTGAATGATTTGTCTGAGTGAATGATTCATTGGTTCACTTAAAACACTTCCTTGTATAACTATGCAATCAGCAGAAAGAGTCATTGAAAAATCCAAATTACTAATGCACAGACTGTCTGGATCACGCAAACACAGACAATCGGACTGATACAAAGAGTAAAAAAATCCCAGTGCTTAAATTACTCTTGGAACACTATGGCAGTTACATTACAGTGTAAATAGTAAAATGAATACCTTATCAGTGATGATCAGTTGATATTATCTGATAAGCGTGACATAAAACCAGGAAAAGTGTTTTTGCTATGTTGTGTATGGGTGGAGGGAATGGGTTGGGTACTAACACAAGCCAGTGTGATGTAAACTCTTCCAGGGTTAAAGAATTAGCAGGTCAAATAGTGCACAGCACAAAATGTTCCCTGAACAGAATAGCTTAAGAATAGAAATCTGTTATCTGTCATTACGTCACTACCAATCTTGTTAAAAACGTACAAATTTTCGGAGTAATCATATGTATTTTACAAAGTGGCTAGTTCGTAGTTATCTGTACAAAGGACCACACCTTCTCCCCTATATTTAACAGTGACAGAAATTGTACAAAATCATACAAGTGAGGTCATATGAATTCATATGAATTAGCCACCTCATAAAATATGTACAAATTGGTCGTACTTTGTACACACACACACATATATATATATACATACATTCATACATATACATATATATATATATATATATATATATATATATATATATATTAGTTTCTCCTTGATCGCAATGAAATTAAGTGGAAAGCAAACTCACACTTTTGGCTTACTTTTCTTTCCCCTGACTATACTTTTTCTCTGTAGTTTCAACAAAGATTTAAACAATTTCACAATACAAGCACAGCATTTTCTATATGAACATTTATCAGATCTTTCCATGATTCTGAAAGATCAAAAATCTGAACTATACTATCCAGAAGTTATTTTACAGCGATATCTTCTTCAGTACTGTTCTATAAATACATTCTATGAGAATAGAGAAGTCCACAGCACAACTAACCATTCTGACACAGAGGAACAAGACTTTTTTCAGCTAGTGTACTATAAAAACATTGAGCAAATCAGAATCCATCTGACAAGCATTTAAATCGCCAACATTATGCAATGAAATAAACATGTTATCCATCGGTGTGGTCACTAATGGTTATTTTTAGTCGTTGTTGGGGTGCCTGGGAGTTAATAGCACAAATAACCTCATAATTTGTAGGAGAAAAATCTAAGACAAAGTTGATACTTGCAGGAAACTCAAGCATTTTACATCTTACAAGCATCTTAGGAAATGAACCATCAACCATTAAGTCTATGCCTTTAGGGAATTTTGTCATTGAATTTTGACAGATGGCAAGAAGAAAACTGAGAAAATCCATCCAACATAAAAAGCCACAAATCTACACCCTTCCCTGATTTTTTTCTTATGATGTCAAAAGCAAAATCAACCAAGAATAGGCTCTTCATTAGTCCCACCCCTTCATCTGTCTCTCTTTCACACAGAGTTTCTCCTCTTCGTTCTCACCTAGTGATTGTCTCAGCAGCTCTAACACTTAATTCACACAAAACCTCACTGATGAGCAACAAACCGGCATAAACCCGCCGAGAGCGTTAAAACAAACAAATAAACAGAAGCGTGCAGGACTCGGCACATAAAGAACAGCGCAGGCGAAGTTCACAGTGAAACCTGATCATATTGCTAAAGATATACAGCATATATACAGAGGACATGAATGAAGGTCAGTTGGCGACAGGTGGACGTGTCATGGTCATCATATGGTGAGACTATTATTAGTATTTCAACAGTAATTATATCAAAACCATTCTTTCTAACAGCCCAGCAACTTTCCATCAACAAAACAAATGATTTGTCTCACATTGCATGACCATGACGGCAGCTCTGTTCCTCATCCAACACTTATATGATCCAGGGACACCGTTCATCACCACGGCAACAACACTAGATTGATATAACACGCAGCTGCACGTGATTTTACTCAGATCTCAAATGGTTTCAGCATTACTTAAGGGGTCATGAAATGCTTCTTTGCTCAAAGGTAATTCCCTTGGTTAAAATATGACTTTTTTAATTATTTGAAAATGTGATGATATTCCTCTACACACCCTCTAACATTCTTATATGTATTGTGAATAAAGGAGGCGTGCTCCTAAAAACTCATATATACCGTTCAATCACAAGACTGATCCTGTTGTGAGGGAATGTCTAGAAGGACTGTTAGGAATTGTTCAGTCCCTGGACTTCGCCTCTGAAAACTGTGCATACTTATTTGAAAGATCGCCTTTTTGGGGTTTATTTTGGATTGTTTTCTTAATTATGCTGCTTTATTACGAAAACTATCTTGCGTAGAAATCTATGCCAGAAAATAGGCTGCATTTATTCAGAATCTTTGTGTTTGTAATAAACATCAAGCCAGAATATAGTGCTATCAAGACACCAAGTGTATCAGTTAAATAGTTGAATGGTAATATATTAAGTGAAGAGTGTGTAATGCATAGTGGTAAAGTACACTAATCTCAGCACTGGCCATTTACTTTTGTAGACTATATATCCTTCAAAACAGAGCTTTTTGGGCATTTTATTACAATAGGACACATCAGAACTGACAGGAGGCGAAGTGGAAGAGAGGTAGAGGGGCAGGATCAGGAAAGGCCCTTGAGTCGGGATTCGAACTTGGGACACCCATAGCTCAACGGCACTGTGTTATCACACTTTGCGCTGTATGAACACTATTAGCGGGTGTGTTTAATAGAGAATGACAATTTTTACAAACATACAAAAGCCTATACGTGCATTTTTCCTCATTCTCTTGTTTATGTTCAGTTTTTTCACTTTAATGGAAATTAAAATAATCTACTGATTGCCATTAAAGTTAAATTACTAGACCTACACACAGGAGTCTGATAAAAAAAATGTTCATTTTAGAAGGAAATTTCAAACGGCACTTAAAGGCTTTTATATCTGAACTCTTCATTTGAACTTATGGGTGAAAAAAACTTTAGAAGCTAACCTCCAACATCTGAAAATGCATTTCATGACCCCTTTAAACAGTCAGAAAAAGTTCATGTTTCACGGTAAAAATGACTCTTTAAATAAAGCATAGAGTCTAAATGCTGTTTCAGTCCTTCTACCTCAAAATGTCACATTTTATTCAATACGTTGCTTGCTTTGAAATTCGCTAGCAATTTATGAATAAAAATAGTTTTAAAAGAAATCCAACATATTTTTTTTTCTTAAGCGCATGCACACAATGACAGACCCACCTGCTGGAGGAGCCGGGCAAACTGTGGGACACAAGAACGCCTGGAAGCTTGATGCACAGAGTTCGCTCACCGTCCCCATATCTCAACTATCCCCGTTTCACTTTGAATATGAAAGTACGTTTGCGAGGAGTAAGTCCCTGTGAGCGACGAGGGAGAAAACGCAAGCTATTTCCCCTTCTGTACGAAAGCAGAACTTGTTGAAATGTCGATACCTAATGTACCACGTGTCTTTATCATGAATTTTCGCTGTACGACAGGTTCCAAAGCAAAGTCCTCTGACGCCGGCACAGATCCACAACGCTGCTCTCCGCTCCAGTGTGCGCCGGTCTCGCAATCTCACTCACTGACTTCTCTCCTCGTATTGTCTCTCCTCCTTCTCTCTCTCTCTCTTCGTCCTCACTGCCACTTTACCATCCAGGGCTTTCTGTGTCTATGACACCAAAGTCTCTGCTGTGTCGCTGAAATGCTTTGGTGGAGAATGATTTACATAGACATAAGCACAAGCTCATCATCACCTCCCAGAACACCTCCCCACTCACTCCCACAAGCACAGAGGGCAGTTTAGTCAGAGCTCAACCATCTCGGGCATCTGAGCCATGCGTGGTTTTGAAGGGCATGTATATGTTTACTCACGGAGAATCACGAGATCACCCACCCCATCTATAAATGTACGCCTGCAGACACGTGTGCATTGTGCTAGGTTGAGACCCTCTGAAACCCACATGCTCCAAAAATTGGTGCTTTTGCATTTGTGTGGTTGTTTCTATGGTAATTGCTTGTTCGTAGAGGCATTTTAAATACTTTATATTACAAGGAAATGTCTTTCATGATGAAAATCACTACACAATATCATGGCAATTTGCAAAAATGTTCTGGGAAATTTGTGTCTAACCTGTACAATTTATTTGGATGCTTTTATATAGTCTGCTTACGCTGATGGTTATGTTGAGGGATTTATGGGGGGACCATTATTCTCAAAAATAAAAGGTTCTTAATAATCAATGGTTCCATGACGAACTTTTTAATATTTATGGAAACACTGAAAAATGGTGTGCATTTTTCTATGTGTTGCTGCAAAGGGTTTGAATACTTATGTAAATGTGATATTTCAGTTTTTCTTTCATATATATATATATATATATATATATATATATACACACACACACACACACACACACTCACACACCTGTGTGAATGGTTTAACCGTTTTAATATGTGGCAACTATTCTTGGAACTAGTTACAAATGGTGACAACATTTGCATACTCTGATGCTTTGCTTTGTTTTGTAAAAACATAAACTGGTAGACATTTTGCGATATCCCTTAAATATAAGTTTTAGAGTGTTTACACCGCACACCAGAAACAAAACAAGAAGACAGTTATAATCAGCAAGGCTGTCTACACTGCATTATAACGGACACGCTGCATTGCCGTTTAGACAGATATGTTCCTCACAATTACAACTTCATAAAATGTACATTTTCATGTGAGTTTTGGCTGAAAATCACTATATTCTGTAGATAAATGTTGACAGTACATATTAGTGCTAAACTTGCAATCTCAACAAAAATGTGGTCGCATCTACAACGTTTATAAAAAACATGTGTGAAGAAACTTTTTTTGAATGTGTGTGCAATACTGTTGAATCGTAAGACTGCTGATAGGGCTGACTTGTTTCTGGTCATGTGTCATGAAACAGGAACAAAACACTAGCCTCAAATAACAATCTCAGCATGTCAAAAAAAAAAAAAAAAAAAAAAAAAAAAACGTTTCTAAACAATGGAGACTAGCTTTACTGTATGAATGTTGCAAGTTATTTACAAACTAGGACTTCTAACTTGAAGGGATACAAAAAGGTCACCCGAAATTATATAGTTTTTTTCTCTCTTTGAAAAACAAACTTTAAATTTAAATTTTAGGAGAACTATTTTGCTTGTATATAACAATGTCTTGCTCTCTATTACAATTAAAAGTTCTGAAAATGTTTTGTAGCCGTTAAACCACCTGGGAACATCCCCAATCTGTGGTTTCAGAGAGGAGCCATTTGGGAGATCCTGCTGGAAAGTCCACCCAGTACTTTCCAGCTTACTTTCCTCATTTGATCTTATGTCCCTCTTTTGTGAGTTGACACCCTTCCTCTCCTTCCATTCACGCCCATGTATTTAAAAATCACACAATCTGTATCAGACTTATCAAAAATATAAAATAATAGATAAATTGTCAGTGTTTTTTTTTTGTTGTGTGTTTTACTAAACCAGTTCTCTGTGATTAACTAGTGGTTCCTGACACCTTCCACTAACTAAACATGATCGAAAACTTTCATCATGCTCAGAATATAGAAAATAAATCTAATTGAAATTAATCATTTGGCATTTACCGGAAGCTAGGAGTGTGCGATATTGACAAATAATAATAACCCAATATTTTGCTGAGTGTGTTATTCTGCTGGTATTTTGAGGACTGCCATGGACACCTGACTCCTAAAGTTTTTAATAGTCTTCATAATCTGTTTGGTTGTCAGTTCACACTAAATTAGCCTTTCCAATACATTTTAAAAGATTTTTACATTTTATGGAAATTTTTACCTTTATAGATTCATTTTTTTCTAAAAGTGTCTATTGATTTTTGAATAATGATATTTGAAATTATTTAAATAAAGATACTCTGAATGTGAAAATAAAACTGCCAGTTGGTGATCAGTTTATATAAGTGAGTCATTACGACAAATCATTTAGAAAGGTTGATTCGTTCAGGAACAAAACAATGCTATATTGCTCAGAGACCCAAAATAATGTTGTGGTTGTGTTTGGAATTATTTTTTGCTGTTAAAAAACAGGAAATATGGTGTCTAAAATGTAACTTCTTGTTTTGGAGAGAAAACGGCACTCTTTGTGTGAAATTGATTCATCGTGCTATATGAAGTGGTATAAATACATACATTTTCTGCCCCAATGTCTTGAATTTGTGATCAAATTTAAATGGCATTTAATTAAACTGTAAATACAGTGAAAAACACACTCTAAATGCGCACGAGCACTAGTCAAGACCTCACATAATGTGCGTGTGCGCTCTGTAGAGGTGTTTTGAATGTTTTTTGCGGAATACTCGATAATGTCAAAACGCACATTGTTGAAACCGCAGTTACGATATATACCGCACAACCCTACCTGAAGCTATACTCACAGTGGTTCTCAGTACAAGTCCCTTTAGAACAACCCGGGCTTACAATGAAGATCATTCATAAACATTCTTTGGTCTTTAACCAACAGGCTACACCACTATTAAGGAAATGAGCAAGTTTTAGGTATTACACACAAGTTATAATACACAACAAATATTAATGTTCACAGTCTTGAGCTTTTGCAGTGACTCAGGACTACAGAGAAATAAAAAGCCTGTTCCTTTCTCTCTTTTCAGTCTTTTCTAAATGAACCTCTGAGACTGGGAGCGCTCCCCACAGCTAGAGGGAAAAAAAGAACAGAGGAAAATGACATGCGAGTTGTATTTGAAAGGTTAGTCAGCAGGACTTTTAAAAACACAGCCTTTCCCTGGTGAGTTGAGTGCCCAAACATTAGAACCTCAAGACATTTCACAACACATCTGCTCCAAAGCCCTTTAACAAGACATATGATTGTCAAAATCTGCAGCTGTGCTAAACAACACGAGATCCTTTGCACCGACGCCCCTCAGAATTAACAGTGTTTATTCAGCCCTCCGAAATCAGTCGATTCAAGCATTATAAAACACATCAAAATATACTGTCAGCTATGTTTTTACCTTTGCCTCATGTGTAGCGCTGAAAAACACAGTGGTGCTGAGGAATGGTACTGTAGGTGTGGACTCAGGTATTTGCCACAAAGTCCATGTGTCTGCACAGCTGATGAGCTAGAGGCCCGATTAATGCCTGCCCAGCGTCAGCAGAGCCTACTAAGCGTTGATGTTGCTCATTCGGCCTCTCGGTTTCGAAGGTCTACAGAACTGCGGAACTGAATGGATGGATTCTGAACCATAATGGTCAGAAGTCCGGGTTTCCCATCCAATATTTATTCCAAGAACTTTTCTGCTTCATCATTCTGAAACCAACACTTTTTTGACCATATGTTCCAGTCATGTGTGGCCCAAATACGTCCAGTTGTTCAGTTAATTAACCGAGACTACAGATGCACAAGAACAGAAAATGAAAATGAGGATAAATCATGACAAAAGTGCAAAAGAAAAGGGTTTCTGCTGAAGAATTCACATACGCACACATATACTGTATTTAAATATACATTTTTTAAAGTCAGATATAGGTATTATATCAGTGTGTGTGTGTGTGTGTGTGTGTGTGCATTTTTGTGGCATATGAGGACACAAATTTGTATAATGACATGGGTATGACATAGGTATTACAACGAAAAGGTGACTTATGAGGACATTATCTCATGTCCCCACTTTTCAAAACGCTTATAAATCACAGTGAGGTTTTTTTTTTAATCTAAAAATGGCTGTAGTTTCCTGTAAGGGATAGGTTTAGGTGTTGGGCTGGTGTAGCACAATGGCACATACAGTTTGTACAGTATAAAAAAACAATAACACCTATAAAATCTCCCCACAATTCACAAAAAAATACATGCGTGAGTGTATATATACAAACATGAATATATGAGCCCTGTCTCATGAAAATGGGTATTAATAGTACATTAAAATAAAAAGAAAAACTGGTACTGATATGCAAAATTGGACTTTGGATACGTATAGATATGATGCAAAATTTGTTAGCATATACATATATATGCATATAAATATGAGACAGTATGACTTTTTCAATATGCCACAACAACCTGATATGTGGTACTAATTGATGATCAAATTTTTATATTCTGATGTTTGCTTTGTAAGGAAGTTAATTGTTAGACATTTTTTGATATCCTTTATATACAAGTTTGACAGTGTCTACACCGCATACCAGCAACAAAACAAGAAGACAATTATAATCAGCAAGGCTGTCTACGCTGCATTATAATGGACACGCTGGTTTGCACTTTAGACAGATTTGTTCATTATAATAGCTGGCTTTCTGTTTTCTGGTATCGTGATGCCGAGCTGAAGTGCAGAAATGGAAAACGCGAATAAATAGCCCCACAAATCCAGGCTGTTGTGATGAACCAGACTTTGAGTATCCCTGTATTATGATCATTTCCGTTCCCCGATGGATACGCTGTACATCAGGGGACCAATTACCAATACCATTTATCGGGTAAAACAATACAATGTAAGCAAAGACAATAAAAATCTGGTTCAAAGGAAGATAAGTACAGAAGAGCTATTCGGGCCATTTCCAAGCCAACCGACATCATATGCCAGCAGTAAAAGCTTTCATTAACATCTGTGATATCTGTGGGTTTGTTTTCCCAATAGGGATGAACCAGCTCACAAAATAAATCAACACATGCACACACACAACCTCACGCGACTCTTAAAGAAGCATTACCCAAAATATGAACATCTGTAATCACTGTAATCGTTTACTCAGAAACCTCCTGTCTCCGTTTATTGTAATTGCGCAGATATATGATTAGTGCATTGCTTATAATTCCTTAATATTTCTTCTGCAGAACAAAGAAAGTCTTCTAGGTTTGAAATGACACCAAGTTGAATAAATAACGACATAAACTTTGTTTATGGGTGAACTAAGCATCTTTAAATGTACTGACAAAGGAGAAATCGATACTTGAGGCTCAATGATGAAAGAATAATCTTCACAAAACAACAGTATAAGCTACAATATTAAAATCTTGTGAGTAACAGTTAAAGGTGGCTATCTTTAAGGGATGATCTATTTCCGTAGTTTATCATTGCAGACTGTATCTAACCCATTTCAATAAAAGGACAAATGGGAAGTGGTCATGACTATTGGTTGCTGCTGACCCAACACTCGTATCTCTGAGTCCCAGTCGTCCCATGCACGGAGACTGCCGTTTCATCTCAGTTGATCTTAAAACAGATCAGTCTTTGAAGATTTCTCCTTCTCTGGAGCTTAAGATTAATGAGCGAGTGCTAGAGAGACTTTGAAAGGGGAAAACAGCACCAGGGCCTATATTTTAGATGAAATCAAAGAAGGAAGGGTGAGTGATGGAAAGGGAAACATGGGCATATTTTAAAATAAAAAATGTAACAAACACACTGCAAAATAACATAACTTCTGTATTTATCCACTAATACTGTAGGATTTCTTCAGCTAGGGGTACTTTTATGTCCCAGACCCAAACATTCAACCTTTATACGTAAAAGTCTATCAAAATATACACTACTGTTCAAATGCTTGGAGTCAGTAGTTTACATACGTATGCATTTTTATTTCATTCATTTATTTATTTTGAAAGAAAATAATACTATTGTTCTGAAAGGACTGAAATCAATTAAAAGTAACAGTGAAATAATTTACATTTTTATTAATAAAAAAAGCGGTTCTTTTGAAGTTTCCATTCCTCACAGAAATATATATATATATATATATATATACAATGGTTTCAACAATTAAAATTAAGCATCACAACTGTTTTCAACACTGATTATAATAAGAAATGTTTTTGAGCACCAGTTAAGCAAGAATAATAATTTCTGGAGAATCATGTGACTATAAATACTAGAGTAATGGTTAATGAAAATTTACATTTGCCATCATGGAGATAAATTTTATTTTCCTATATATTAAAAAAGAAGCAGCTATTTTAAATTAATAAATATATTATTATTATTATTTAGCTTTTTAAATACATTACAATATTACAATATCTTATCAACTCCAACTTGAATAGTAGTATATATAAAAAATATCATTTAAGTATGTGCATTTTCCTGCTGAACAAAAAGATATTTATCCAGCGTTGTTTGGACCCCAACTTAACTTTTGAAATAAAAAAAAAAAAAAAATCACTGAAGCATTTTTTTAAGCAATCTTCTTTTGTGTTCTGAGGATGTAAAGAAGTCTTAAGGGTTGGAAACAGCATGTAGAGAAGTATGATGACAAAATGTTTCTTTTTTCGTGAACTACCCCTTTAAACGGAAGCATGTCATCCGAGGACAAACGCAGCGTTGGTGAACATCTGTTTAGTTCTCGCTTCCTCAGTGAAACAGCAACCTCATCTATTCTCTCGGCAGGAAATGATAACAGACAGAGAATACACAAAAACAACAGATGACATAGACATTCCTAAACCTACAGTGTAAAATACACACAGTTTCGTATTCCACAAAACGCATGCAGGTTTTTCCACACAGCATGAGACAAAAGCCATGAGGTTGGATGGACCTTGTTTTGGTGACGTATTTCAAACCTACACAACGAGAGGTGGATAAAGCGAACGGCAGGGCCTGTAGTTTAATGGCTAGAATCCCAGATGATAGTCAGTAAACAGCCTACACATACCAGAAGCCCAAGCTCTGCAGCCTCGTCCTCTCTAGGAGATCCGGGAGCTCACAGAGCTGTAACACTTCAGCATGAGAGGTCCTTAGGAGTTGAAAGCACACTCGATGACCAATACACCCCAAGCATCATGAACGGTCACTATGCCAACCACAAATAAACTCAAAGCATATACGTAAGAACTACATACTATTGAATTTCTATGCGACTATCTTTAAAAAAAAATCTTTAGAAAAAAAAACACTACAAATATATGCACTTCAGCTACTCACGTGTGTTAATGTGTTTAATGTGTACATTTAAGAATACTATTATGTACAAGTTAGCAATTGCTTTTTTTGGATAACGTTCCACAAAACACACGCATTGCATCAATCCACCAATGTATTATAATGATATGAAACTATGTATTGTTTAACAGTCTTGGATAATGCAGACAACAAACTTGGCTGCTTTTATGTTTTTATAAGATAAATCATTACTGTTGCTTTTATTATTCAATTAGTCACACACACAGATATATATACACATTTATACATACATATACACACACACATTTTAATATGTGCCAAGTTCTCATTCATCAATTACAATTTGGAATGAATTATACAGAATAAAAGAAATCCAATTCTTTCAGAGTTTGATTCTATTTATTTTATGCATTTCATTCTTAAATTGTTTTGTTAGATGTTTTTCTTTTATATCATTTAACTTTATTACATTTTTTATTTTTTTATTTATTTAGGACCACATGGCTATATATATCATCTTGTGACATGCTCGAATTTTGTGACTATTTGTCCACATCACATATCAAAATGATGGAGCTGGATATTTTGTGGAAATACATGCCATCTATTGGCCATTTTTTGTAAGCGCTCAATCAAGCCCATCCACCAAATGTACTACATCCATTGGTTTAGTATGTTTTTTTTCTTAAATGACAAAACGTATAATTATACTCACATGTATGTCTAAGTAGGGAACTAATTCAAAGTGAATCTGTTTGTTAACGTAAGCCAGCTCAAGCGGTGGTCAGGAAAGTAGGACACTGGTAGTTTTAACTTTAGATGAAGCTCAAAATGGATCTTAATACGTGCGGTCATCACTGTAAACAGTCTTCTTGATTTGCAGCTCGCAAGTAAACCCCAAAATGCATAGACAGCAGAAAGTTTGGCAGGGAGAGTACATCAAAAACAAACCTCCCTTCAGACTCTTGCTATATCTAACTGGAGCAACAGACTGCTTGGGTGGAGTTAACATCATCGAGCGACGGCTGAAGGAGGTAAGTTGAGGACAGACTCAGAGGTTTCCTGTGCAGCTCTGCTCTTTCCTGGATGTGACGCTTTGCCACGTGTGCAGCTGTAATTGTTGTAAAGAGAGACATATCCCAGTCCCACATACCTGTCCACATATACAGGTCTAGTCAAAATGATCATTTCAGAAGCTGACCTTGCATTTGGTGATTCTTCACTGACAGGGTAGGTTACTAATTGATGCACAATTAAAAATTATACTGCTATAAATCTGTAAACCTCCTCCTCTGATGTTAAAATCCTCTTGCATTAACATGCAGTCAGTATAAATCATACACACACCTTTAAATAAAAAAAAAATAATAATATTATTCAATAGTGTTAGCAATCGAATATAAGGATCAATACGCTGAAATCAGGGATATAAGAGAAGATAAATTAAGTTGGGAAGGTCAAGGGTGAGTTTCAAAACATGCTTTTACAAAAATGCTAGAAATTTAAGGTTCACCTCTAAAGGTCAAGGGTTTATCGTGGCTTCATTTTTAATGTGCCATGGCTGTAGAATAGCCTAGCACTGTTTGTTTGGTCCTCCAATACTATCAACATGTGCAAAAATCATGTTTTCCGTGGTCACTAGTGTTATGCATTCTATTTTTATTACAGGTTGGTCTGTGTTTATCTCATTTTAAAGTGAGTTCCCCCCAAATGTCACAATTTTGTCATCAGTCACTCACACTCATGTTGAAAACCTGTGCAATTTTCGAATGTGCAACTAAAATATATACTTCACATCACTGAATATCAGTGGGCTCTAATGTCGTTTTGGACCCCACTGACTTTCATTTCATGAAAAATGAAATATTTTATTTTGCGTTGATAAGTAAATGTAAATGGTGACAAAACCTACATTTCTGTACCCTTTAATAGCTTTTCATTATTTTTTTTAGCTTATTTTAATAGCTAAAAATAGCTTATTTCTGCTTTTTAAGAATTTGTAGAATGTAATGCTGCTTTCCGTCTCTATGCTAAGCATAATAGATTTATGCAAAAGTACCATATGAAAAAAAAATCACTTTCTTCTAATATTTATTTTTGTGTTTCACAGAAAAAAAGAAGTGCCTATTTGTTTAAATGTTTTAAATAATCTATTTTTATCTTTTAAACGTACAGTTAGAAATGTGTTACATAATTCAGTTAAAATAGAGTTTGTTTGACAAAGCTGTCAGTAGTAAACCAATTCAGAGGTGATGATGTTAATCTCAGATGATTAAATACTAAACAATTGATTTGCCTGCCTATATATTGGTGTAGAACTATATTATGGTCTGTCTGACTGATCTGAATAGTGAAATTTGAGTGACACTCAATTATTCTCACTGCGACCACCATAAAGACCACAGAACACACTACAATCAAAAGAGGTTCAAAGACACGAATCTCATGATGGTGTCTAACGGACTAGAGGACTAATGACTAACAGTCATTTCTAATATGACTCAAGCTGTTATCAAAATGACACAAAGCACAACCTTAAGAGTGCGGATTTAAGGTATAGTGCAAGTTCCTGCTGCTCATGAAATCATTTCGTTGTCTTTAGGAAACGTCAAAAGCTAGATGTTCACTGCTCTGGTGTCACTTCACCTAAATTGTGTTTCGCTCTGATACAAAAACAGACATTTAACCGCCCTCCGCAAGCTGCGGGGTGTCTGTTTTTTTTTCACACAGGATATCCTGTAACATCATTTCTGCTACTCTGACATTCAACAAAAAAAAAAAAAAAAAAAAAGTAATGAAAAGGGGAAAAATGCTGCAATGTGCACCACGTAGAAATACAGTCAAGATACACCTCAAAACTGACTAGGACCAAATCATTTGGGATAAATACAGCATCTAAGTGTGTTTCCTTAACAACCTAAAACATTTCAGGATTTATGATGTCCAATACTAAACATTGACTTTCAAAACAAATAGGTTACACAAATCTCTGACTAACTTTAGCTTTCAAAAAAAAGACCTGTGTACACAAACCATAAAAACTTGTAATAAGTTGTCAGAGCGAGCCCTAATACGTTGTTTTATTGTCACTACCATCATGTGTTTGGATTATTATTCAGTATCGAGCTGTACGTCTGACCCCATTTAGACTATAATAATAAGCTGACCCCAAACTTTTATGAATCTGGCAGTTTTTCACTGTAATGCACGCCGGTGTCAATCTGAAAACACTTTATGAGACAAAACTTACCGTAATCGTCCGCCTCCATTCTGCAGCGGTGTTTCATACAGCTTTAGTCTTCCTCCACTACACACTCAACATCACTTGTCTGTTGCGCTCTGTGTGTGTGTGTGTGTGTGTGTGTGTGTGTGTGTGTGTGTGTGTGTGTTTTTCCTCTTCCAGGTTACATCTGTTCCACTCAACAGTGAACCGTACATATACGTAGGCCGTGTCTCAAAACCTACTGTACCGCCTACATATACAGCATTTCTGGCCATCGTGAGTGCGCTGAAACGCCCTAAAAGGCTTCCTATGTAGGACGCTCGCTAGGTTTTTAGACACAACCAGTCTCTTTAAGCGCTGTGAACAAATATCTGTCCACCTAATATTTGATTGGGAATCAAAATGTTACCATTACTGATAAGATTTTGAATGTATATTTTATTTGATAGACTTTTATAGTTATTTAATAGTTAGATTTTCTAGTTAGTCCTTTCCTGTCTTTTTTCCGCTATGTTTTATTCCGTCCAGCAGGAGTCTCCCCAATCTCTTGAGAGGATTTTTAAGTGCCACAAATGGTTAAAATATAACTCACTGGTGCAAAAATGAAATAAAATAAAATAAAAAGCATGTGGAACGTGAATGCTAAAAAATGATGTTGTCAGCCACCAAAAAAGATTTTTTGCTGTCATTTAAAAACATAAAATTATGCTGGTTTAGTTTTAAAACATGTCATTTCTCCTACGCATTATTTTGTTTAGCATATAATTTTACTTCCTAGAGGGTATTTACCTGTTGCCCATTAAATATTTTCTATTCTCAGTATGCTACATCTAAATACAGGATTGAGTCTTAATATAAATTAAAGAGTGGGTCCACGTTATAATTGGATAAACGTTGTGCTCTTCTGCTTTCATTCTCATCCAGTATGTCTGCACCCTCGCTCTCTATTCACTACTGGAAATTGTTTCAATGATTGACAGCAGCAGTAATTGTTATTCCAAACTCTGCAAATGCACAAGCCCAGACAATAATCTCGCTGCGTTCCTAAAGGAAAACTTCTGTAGCAAAAATGCAGCCCTTGTGATAGGAAAAGCCAGGCTGTAAATCTGTAGATCTGCAGATTAGTTCACCGTTGCCACTGTTTACAAATTGACCATTACGAGAAAGTTTAGTTGCATTGTATAGCTCTGTCGGTGCATTTTTTTAAAGGGAAAAAAAACAACACAAAAACACTCTTTCTGGGCACCACGTACACATTTTTGACATAGTTTCCTGGTTAAGTATTACCACAGACACTAAATTGCTTTTGTCTGTGCCGCACGCCGTCAAACACGCAACGGCAGCCTGAGACGCAAAGTTTCTTTCCTTCACAAAGGCAAGACTCAATCAGATTTAGCACAGCATATTTGCCTAGTCTCAGGCCTGATGAATCGTCTTGTGACTGGGCCTTAATGGCCAAGATAAAACAAGACTCGGTGCTCTTTTTAACTCTTTTTTTTTTCATAAGAAAAGGCAAAAAATGATACACAAACAAGGTACTGTGACATTTAAATCCATGAATCCACAGGGGCTTCTCAGCCACAGCCTGAGAGGTGATGTCACCGTAATGATGGAGCCGTTGCCAACAAACTTGCCATGAGATTTTCCAACCATTGCATTAATTTATTTATTTTACTTCATTCTCTCTCAGAGCAGCACATTATGGATTTTTGCTTTTTTCCCTCTAGTCAGAGTGGAAACAATGAGAATGTGCCAGCTGCAGACACAGCCTCATGGCAGACGCGGGAGCAAAGAGAGCCTTTTACTGCTGTTCTGAGTGGGAAGAGAAACAATAAAGAGACTTCAGTAGGTTTATGACTACAAGAGCAAATTCCTTATAGATGTGATAGCAGCTAAAGTTCCCGATTCAGCGTCTCTGGTGTGCTTTTGTGCATTAATATGAGAAGGAAATTAGGTTTTTTATTGTGGGATTATGGTTCAATGAGGGTAAAAAGAGTTTGGATTAAACAGGGAAGCAGGAAGATAAATAAACTTTAATTCTGCTTTATATATTATACTCTTTTATACAGACAGACTGGAAGTAGCATTAAAGTCATCGTTGTGCCTTTTAACAATTCAAAGCTTCCAAAAGGATGAAATATCAGCATAAATCGTAAAAGTGGCCCACCCAGCTCTATAGTTTACTCAATTCATACAATAGTTTTATTTTAAGAAGAAATATACTGCAGTTTAAGTCACTGAATGAATGAATCATTTGCACAGGTTTTGCGAACCGAATCAACGATACAATTGAAAGGGTTTGACTCTATATTTCACAATGAATCGCTACTTCTCAAGGAGCTCGAGAGCGAACGCCAAGAGAGAATAAAGAACGTTCGGGAACTTCTTTCTTATCACGTGACTTTAGAAGACTCGGAAAAGTATCACGCACTCTCTCTTTTTGCGCGAACTACCCCTTTAATGCCTCGGTTGCTGTGGTGCAGTTTGTACGCTAAGTGATAGGTACAGTCAGCCACATTAGCATAATAACACGGCGCATAAACACAAGCACGTGTCTTTAATACGTACGAAAGAATCAAAAACAGCTTATTTTAGGCTATGAAATAATTCGGGACGGGTTTTATTTAGCACTTGCGCACGTAACGCGTGTGTGTTCGCGGAGAGCCCGTCCTGACAGAAAGAGTGAAAGAAATCTTTTGAAGACCTTCATGAAGCGCCCACCTCTGGTTGAATCTGGTTTAAAGGGAGGAGTCCACGCGCAGTATTAAGGCATGAACCTGGTCTCTCCATGAGAACACACCCATAGAAGGCAGTGGAAAAGAAAGAAGCCTGGAAAGACCATTAAAGATAGAGCAGCGGTGCACTTCCTTTATTACCAACAAGCCCGTTCGTCTCTGAGGGATTTAACAGCAGTAGTCGTACTAATACTCAGCGTGTGGGCATCTCGAACGGCGGTGGACATCGTACTTTTCGGCTGTGCGAGGGGCTGGATCATTGTTGACATTGCAGAAGACCGTCTACCTGCTTCTGATTTTGCTGTCATATATTAAAGTGAAGCAATGAAGAGTGTCAGGAGCTGTATTGGCACACTTGTGGTGCTGGTACTGTTTCGGGTGGGAGAGATCGCAGAAGCGTGCAGTTGTTCCCCCGTCCATCCTCAACAGGCGTTCTGCAATGCTGATGTTGGTAAGTGCGTGTCAACAATCTCAACGATGCTACGTCACAATGCAAAATTGTTAGTGCAGCGAGTTTATCGCGAATGCATTCGCGCGTATTTTGTGTAACGCTGCACAGATGTAAAGTAAAAAAAAAAAAAAAAAACGAAAGTACACATATGTCATGACAAAAACAAAGTTGAAGGCTGCTCTGATGCTGCTTTGTGGGTGAAATGCAGCATCACAACCACTGGGGCTGAGGTGGATGTTTTATTACTCCTTTACAAACAACAATGCCACATAAAAGCAGTGCTAAAACGTGCAAACTCTGACCTTCCTTACTATTAGAGGCTGCTTTAATGCTGCTTTATTTCTGTGAATGAAATGCAGCATCAGAGCGTATTTTGGAGTATTGTTTCTTTATGTGTTTTTTATTTTTTTTTCTATTATTATTGTTATTATTATTATATTATTTTTTTAATTAATTTGCAATTAATCACTCTTTCTTTATCTTTATTTATCTTGATTTTTATTTATATCATTATACATTCATAACATTTATTCTACAAATGTAATTACTGTGTAAATGCAGTCTGAGTAACTGAACAGCACTGAATCAGTCAGTCACAGTCCAGAACTGTGAGGCTTTGGGTTGTGAAAATTGAAAACTTTTATTACCCTTTTATTGGTTGTACCTGGATGTGTTGTTTATCTTGCCAGTGTTTTTTTTTTTTTTTTTTTTCTGCTTATGCATCTGTGCTATTGTTTTAGTGCCCAGCATGGATAACAGCAGATAGCGTTCTGTCTGTCGGTCTGTTATCTTCAGCACACACAGTCCTCCTGCTTGAGCTGAATGACATTTTGAGGCCTGTTTATATCTATTTATATCTGGCTTCTCTATTTTACTCCTCAGAAACAACTCATTATATCTGGTTTCCACTGAAACTGCCCTGAATACACAGAACGTTAAGGGTATATAATCCAAGATTAGACCAAATCATTTAGGCTTAGTATTTGTTTTTGCCTGTTGCATGGGAAAACCACAGTGAGATGCACAACAAATGTTGATGTGACACTCTTCTCTGCTGGTAAAAGACTGAAACAGAAACAGGATGATGATACATTCACACCATTATTATTGGCTTGCGCTGACGATTCACACTGATTCACTGTCTAGCTGCAAGCCTCCAAATCATCTACACTCATCCACAGTTTGTCTAGAAGGCCTTAAAAATAAGTCTTTTTTTCTACTGACCTGTTCATACCAACATTTCAGATTTCCACCTTATCTGCCAAAACCAGAACAAGAACGTGCCAGAAAAATAATGTATTCATTCACTTATATATATTTTACTGACTACTAACTAAGGCTTTGATTTCCTGCACAACTGGTCTCTATTTCATATTTGTCTCAGATGGAGAGAGCTGAGGCATAAAAAAATTGCAAGAATGTTTTGCATCCCACTGGGGCTTTCCCTCCCAGTTCATGGTTAATTCAAGCAGCGTTCAGAGATGATTGGCTAGGTGCGCCCACCGCTGGAACAGAACCCATGTCTTGATCTGCTAATAGAAGATAAGACAAATACACACAGGCCAGCGTCCCCTCGAAGTGCTTTAGAGGGCTTATAGTTAGCTTAGAACCCCGTAGCTCCTGCAGAAACCATCGGAGAGCATCCGACATCTGGCCGACAGCTCTGGATGTGCCAGAGAGGAAAAAGCAATGAAAGTCAAGGACCTTTTAGAAATATGCATGGCATTCTTCAAACAGTGAGAAAAGCGCAGTCTTTGGCTGCACCGCCCGCCCTTGCCTCAGCTCACTGGCTTTGAACCAGTCCTCTTGGATCGAGGGAGAAGGTTTTTTCCACCTATTTGTGAAAAGTTAACTTCAGTGACTGTTCCGAGAGGTTTGCGTCTTTCCTGACTTGCAGTGGAAATGAACAAGCTGTTAGCCGGAAATTAATTTAGTGCTCGTATTTCACGACAGTACTGGAATCTCTGCATATTAATAAAGTAACCACCCAAAATGCGGTCATTTGCCCTTTGAGGTCTGTCTGTCAGTGTTTTGCTAGCTTTTTGAATCTGTACTTGCCATTAATAAGGTTTCTACGTGTCATACTTAAAAATCGCAGTCAAGTGGATCCAGTCTTCCGTTCCCAATGGGAATGACACAGCCCCATTATTTACCTCGCAGTTGACTGTTATTGAGTCATAGACGAGCACAACATGCTTTTAGAGAGTCTGAACAGTGACATGATTGTCTCAAGATTGAAAACTGTAACATGAGCTGTGCCACTAGGATTTTTTCCCCTTGAGTTTTAAAGTCTGTTGTTCTAAATGCATTCCAAAGCTCAGAATGATTATTTGTATGCAAAACCACTGAAAAAATCATTCATTCATCATACAATAAGAGAGGATGGCTGGGAAATGTTGATCAAAATTTGAATTAATCTATTTTCTTAAGCAGCCAGTGGAAACCTTGCGAACTTGTTTTCTGCCATTGAATAGAAAAGGTTTTATAGTTGTGAGAAAAAAAAAATCGTAATCGCATCTGCGAGTTTATATCCTGCAATTCTTACATTATTTCTTGCAGCTGTACAATAATTGGAAAGTCACAGTTATATTTTCATTTTTTATTCTATTAACCTTATCACATTCTTAAAACACATTCTTACTGTTAATAATTCACTTGTGCATGTAATAAAACGTTGTCATGTTCCTGATCAATGATGTCAAGTCTCATCAAGCCTACACTAAATATTAGGGATGCATTATTAAAAATATAAACACAGAAATCAGCTGATAGCCCAAATGGGACAGAGATATTGTATATTCTGTGTTAGATGGAACAAATTAAACTGTACAAATTAAATGGGTTATAATTCATGTTTGGCCATAAGGATTTAAACTGCCTCGTTTTCTAATTTTCTTTGGTGTACCCAGGATTGTTTATACTGTATAAACTGCCCAAGTAAAGGCCTAATGGTCATTTGCTCAAAATATTTATCTGTTCGAATGTACTCGGGCTTTAATCACATTCTGGCCTGATCCCTTTTGGCAAACTGTCTAGTGACAAGCCAGGTTTCATGTCAGAGGTTTATAGACAGTAAGGGTCACAAAGGTCAGAAATCGGGCTTGGGGTGTGGTGAAGAACATTCCTGCATACAGAAGTGATGAGGATTCCTTTGGTGGAGGTTGAGGAAGTTATAAACTGGAAAAAGGAGGAATTACCAGTGGAGGATGCCAAATGTACAAACATTTCTCACAGGTAGCCCTTTGAAAAGGTTTAGTGTACCCAAAAGCCTTGTAGCGGGACCAGAGGTTTTTGACTGCAGTACTTGGACGCACTAAAACAATGCCGGTCATTCATGTAGACTAACAAGGGAACACTAATGTAAAGAAGCAGACAGATCTTTGCGTTGTGTCAAGTCATGCTGATAAACTGCGGTTCAGACAGCCTAAGTTGTTTGGCCACACATATATTTGTTATTAAAAGGTTCAGTGGGTGGTTTTGGTGGTGTAACATTAATTAAATAACATAAATAGTAACATAAAGCACCCTAAATACATTTTATTATTATTTAAAAATACAGTTTTCACAGTAGTTTTTGTTGTGTTTTTTAGAAAATAAATTAAAAGTGTAAATACAATTCATACTTCCACAAACCATATAATTTACAGTAATGTAATAATACAACTGTATTTTCACTGTATGGCAACTTCAATTAACCATTTTTACAGTAAACAATTTTTGCTTTTAAATATTTTAAATATATATATATATATATATATATATATATATATATATTATTTAAAAAAAATTTTTGCAGTGATGCCATAGAAAAAACATTGTGGATTTCCACAACGTCACGAAAAACAACTTTATTCTTAGTGCGAAGAAAATTGTAATAATGTAAAGAATAAAGAACCTTTTGTGCAATGTAAATATTCCTCAAATGACAATTAACAACCTTTATTTTTAAGATTAAGCCTTTGTAAGCTTTTGATGTTAAAATTCCGAGCATTATTTTCAGTGTACCATGTGTTGCTTTATACAATGTGACCTGATTCAATGATGTGTCCCAAGAGAACAGTGTTATTTTGGTTATTCAAACATACATCGTTTTCAACTCAATCAGTTCCACCTGTTTCACAGTATAAAGATCTTGTGGAAATCTGTCATTTTCTCTGGCTCAGTGACATATGACAGAGCTCATTGCCACATTTAATAGCCCCAGACAGTACCAATAAACACAGAAGAAGAACTCACACTGCTTTTCTTCGTGTCTGCTGAAGGTGAAACCACGCTTGAGCATTGTTTGCAGGTCCAAGCCAAGCACTTGGTTTCTCTTGGTTATAAAGAAAGAGAAAAGCAGTTATCAAGAACAGATTGTTAGCTGGAAAGTTTCTAAAAATACTTAAAAATGTAAGTCGGTTCCAGGAAATCTTCAACCTCCCACATGCATGATATGCTCGTTGCAATCACCTTGTGCATCACATGATTAATTCTCAAGGATGTCTGTTTTGCCCTATCTTTTGGGTCACACAACACAGCATGCTGCAGTTTACGTCAGATTGTCGTAAGGAAGTGACTTTTGAACGCTGCATGTCGGGCGATTTGTTGGATCTCCACCTCACAGGAAATGCTAGACATTTCGGAAAAACAAACATCCAAATGTGATCTTCAAATCTTTCTCTACACGTATTTTGATGAAAATGGGAAATAAATGACATTTAAATGCAGTCAGCAAACCTCACACAAACCTTTCTTTCTCCACATCCTGCCGTGTCCGCTCTGGGTGTTTATATACCCAGGCTTGAAGCAGTGGGCAGCATCCAACCGTCAGTTGTCCAGCTTTGACCTTTTCCATGTTGGTAAACCTCAAAGTCTTAGAACATTTGCACCGGCTTTCTTGTACAAGCAACGATGATGATGATAATGCATATAAATCCAGCAAATTCTGTCTTTTGTGCATCTTTTCTTTTTAACAGTATGAAATGTGAAAAAATATCAAACAAAAACATTACACATATTATTTCATTACCGTGCTATGCTCTCATATGGAACAAATAAAAAAAATAGCAGCATTATAAACTCACCCTCATGTGCCTCTGAACACAAAATGAAGATTTTCACACTTTTTTTTTCTTTGAAGCGATGCTCAGCCCCCTGAGGAGAGTTTACTGAAAAAAGAGAGAGATACACAAAATAATAGCTAAAATAGACTATCTACATTGGCATTATCCATAATGGTGAAGTTCACCCATATGGGTTTAAATTAGAAAGTCATTAAATAATCAGAGAATGTTTATTTTGGGTAAACTATCTATCATTTTTCCATTCATTTCAATTAATCAGTACTTCAACCAGTACTAAGATTAATATCAACTATGGGGGTCACAATATTTTCACTTGCCATTTTGAAGTGACACAGGACCCTCGATTTTAACTGAAGGAGCCCAAGCATGTCTATATACATAAAGGATGCTGCACTAAACAATTTCATAATGGGAAAAATGTAAACAGTACACTAACTGCATTGCTCATACTAAGTGATACTAGGGTTCTCATGAAATATAGGGATATTAGCAAGTGAAATACATAAAAATGTGCTGAAATGCAGCCTTTGTCCACATAAGGGACTTCCTGAAAAGTAGTTGTTTCATTGCTTTTATGAGTCTAGCTTGTGGACTTCCTCTCCGATGTCAAGTATGAATGAAACAAATCACACTTGAAAATGTATCACTCCAAAATGGCGCTTGTGCCTATTATTGTTAGTGTATACTATTAATTTTTAAATATCAACAATACCAGTATATCGCAACACCAAATTAACACGACAATGATATTTTATGATTTGAATACATTTTTATGTATTTCAATTATTTTAGAAAGAACAGAATACTTGTTGCATCTGTGAATGATGCGATTAGAAGAAATCAGAAATGACGCTAAAATATAAACCTATTGCGAAACAATATTTCTTGAGAAAAAATTAGATATAAAGAAAATTTACAACAAATCTGAAAGTACACTATTTAAAAAAGGCAAAAAGATCCTCTAGAGAAGCATATGCTGTTGCTTAACCTCTTGGAACATTTATGCTTCGTTATATCATTAAAAAGCAGTTAATTTATGGAGAAAACAAATGGGATTTTTACTTCCGTAATCCGGCTGTTGTGCTCAATTACAGTGATGAATTGTGTCAGGAGTTCAAAAAGAAAGAAATGAGTTCAAAGAAACCGCAGGCAGAGTATCCAGAGTGGAAGCAAAACAGCTCTGTTCTCCTGTTCAGTTTTTACTCCTGTGGTGTAGGAGAGCCACTTTACACAATTACTTGCCATGTGGTTGTTTCATGTTTATTTTTAAAGTATGCATTTTCCTTCTCAACGGATATTTTGTTCAGTAATTCAATGCTTGGTAAGAATCTCACACATATCGCTATCAAATTATTTACATTTCTTTCATGTGCATGGAAGAACTTTATCATGCAAGGAAAAAAATAATACCGATCGATGATCGTTATATGCTATGTTAAAACATTTGGTTTCTTCATATTAAATTATTTTAGTTAAAGATGACTAGTCAAACGCCTTTGAAATACTAAACATTATATTGTATTTGATACCTGTGAGGTGGAATATATTTTGGTTGTGGTGGCCCGTGAGTGTGTATCTGTGAAGGTAGGAGTGGAAGAGGAGTTTGGGGACTTTTGGGTGCAGTAGTCTGCTTGGGCTCCGCGCTGGTCATGATTGCTAAAAGCTGTGCAGGCATACGGAAACTCAGGATGTGGCTAGTATTTGTGGTGGGTATATTTTCATGGAAACTATGACATTCTGATTATGATACGTGCATATGTAAGAGAGTGTGTAAGTCATCCGTGGAGGGAGCAGGCGTTGTGGGATATGCATGATTATCGGGCAACAGGAATGTGGGTCAGGCAGGAAAAATGAAGCAGTGGGAATGAAGCTGAAGACAGACACTGCAGAACATCACTCCATTTGAACTGCAGAACCGTGAGATATAATTACCCTCTGATTCTTTAATTATTAGTCCTCGTAGAAAAATAACATTTTGATTAATATTGCGACCCCAAAGCTGTCACAGAAACCTTTCTTACATTTGTAAAGTTTGCTCAAGAAATATTGGCAAAACATTTTCTTGGCTTGAAAACATCGAATGACCCGATATAAAAGATCTGGGCAAACTTAGAAGTTTAGACGAGGCTGGGGATGTCGGGAAACAAATCACACGAAATATATATTTCTACGTGAATAAACTTATAGTCACATTGCAAAATCGATCAAGTTCAGATCAATGCACAGGTAGGTTAAAAATGGTTGTCTATTCACTGAAAGTCAAAGAGGATAAAACATTGGACTCTACTGATTCTCTATTAATGCAAATAAATAAATAAAATAAAATACTGGAGAACCTTTTTATAAAGTGGCATCCTATGTAGTGATTCACAATATTCTCATGACCGATTTAGGTTTCTATTGACCAATATTTATTGCCCTAAAATAAGTTTATTTTAAGTTAAGTTTATATTGTCCTTTAAATAATGATTTTTAGCTATGATTACTTTAGTCGTGCGAAATTATGCTACAAAAAAAAAATCTACATCTACATATAATAAAAAATTGACAGGCAGGCTGAATGAGTACTCAGATTCGATATCTGACAGTAGGTGGCGCTTATCGAACAGCGGCAATATAGCCTTTCCTTTCCTCTCTAGCCTCATGGTGCGTTACATCATATTTATGAGTTGAACGCACATGAATGCCACCACACTACTGTTATTACAAATAGGAAACTTTCTTTATGCAATTTTCTATATGCCATGAATTTCTGAGATTGAGGGCAGGTCAGTGAAAAACATGCTGGATGCAATGGAAGCAAACAAAGACTATAGATATCCAGCATCTTTATTGATGCTATATTTGTTGTAATTAATAAAATTATTATAATTATTATATATTATTATATTACAATAAAGCTATTTAAGTTACAGATTCAAAATATATTATTGTATAATTACCATAGAATATATAGAATATACAGCACATATAAAGCACACTTATTACATTGATATAGGTATGTATTGTGGGGGTTCAGAATTTAAATATCACTAAAATGTCACTAAAAGTTAATGCTCTATCATGTTGGAAATATTCCCTACACCAAATCCAACCTTAAATTTACCTGATAGTGTTAACAAATGCAAAACTGATATAAAAAGGCATTTGTTGATGCAACCGTGTCATTTCAACTTCTTTTTACACAGATCTGAACTGTTTTGTCGAACCATATTAACACGGGATTTGAACTGGAGCCCTTCGCCTCTCAAGTACATCTCTGTACTCCGAACGAACCTACTGTCTATGAAAACCCATAGATATGAAGCTTGGAGGCTACCATTGAAAAGCATCAAGTCATATTCAAGTCATAATATGATATTCTTTATTAATCGAAACTCTGCAAATTTGTGTGAAAAGAAATAAAACTGCTTTAATTTCTTTTAGAAACTGCGGTGATATCTACTTATTGGTACATATATGTACCATGGTAGTTTTTATGCCATGAGACCAGGTAGAAAATATATCATCCAAGCAGCTAAAATGTACATTTGACAGACTTTCTTCTGGGTCATCTGACCAGACAAATCCATCCCTGGGATGTACTCACAGGTGTGAGGATGTTGGTAACAGAACACTCTCAAACTAATGAGTGACGTCTACAGAGTCAGGCAGCAGCCACTGTTTCTGCTACTCTCTGCCGCTCACTGCGTGATGCTCTCAGAATCCTTCAGAGAATTGCTTGATTACTTCACCAGGAGAAGCGAGGCCTCCTTGCCCTCAAAACGATTTTAGCCTAGCATTAGGCATCTGGAATTTTAGGTGCAAAACAACTTGCGTTGTAGCTTGACCTACTTTTAACACTGGAAGCACAATAAATTGGTTTTAGAAAAGACTATATTGATCTTTCATTCTGCCACAGTGTTATCGTGCCCTATAGCTCAGAACCCAGAAAGGCTTGACATACACAGAAAAGCATGCAGCTTGGATAGGAGGAGAAGGGGGGCTATCGTTAACTTTAAGAGCAGCGAACCCTTCATATTTGCGTCTTTTCCAGCCCATAAAGTGAGCCCACGGGTGTATAATAATGGCTGTGAGTGTGCATACGTGTGCGTGTGTTTTCCTTTTTCTAGTTATTTTATGTCCCTGCATCCTATATCCCCAGGCTCATATTTTCCATGGTGAGCAAGTGCCTGAAAAACTGCAACCGTTACACTTTGTGTTTCCATTTCTATCTCCGATTCTCCTGTGATATCATTCATCTATTTCTCATTCTCACATTTGAAGGAATAGTTCTGTCATCATTTACTCACCCTAATGTCTTTACAAACGCGTTTGATTTTCCGTGAGTGGTGACCACTGTGGTCTAACAATATTTTTACTTTATGCCGCTTTTATCATGTTTTTTTTTTTTTTTGGTCCCTATCCACTTTCATTAGTAGGAAGAGAGCATTGGTAACATCAATCAAAACATTTCCTTTTGTGTTTCTCAGAGTAAATAATGTTTGGTAATGACATGAGGGTGAGGAAATGATGACAGAATTTTCAATTTTGCGTGAATTTGACTATCCCTTTAACCTCAATTAGCGCTGAGAGTTTAAGTAGCGGGTCTAATTCAACTTGTAAAATCCAGTTTGTCTCATAAACTGTGCTCCATTTGTATCTCCGATTCATTGCGGCGTTTGCTTAAGTAGTTTTGCAGAAATGTTCCTGAGCATACCTCGATTAAAACAAGCTGTCCTAACAAAATACACAGCCGATCCAAACAGCTGGCAGAGCAAATCAATGCTGCGGAAAGACTGTCTGTTTATGAAAGGACAGGGTGGGTTTAAGGAGGAGCAGTCGGGCTAATATGGTGATATTATGAGCTCTTCGAACTGACCTCAGGTCAGTTTTTGAATATGTTTTTCTGACTCAAACATAAGAGGTGTGGGTAGGCCGTAACTTCAGCAGCTGTAATTGGAAGCCGGATTTACAAGACAGCTTCTGCTGATGAAGGCCTACTTGAGAAGTTGTCTTGATTCATTTTCATCTGCAGTTGATTAACACGAGACTGTGCGCAGTAAATCTTCTCCTTTTTTAGAGCGGTTTTGGTTTTTTCTGGGTTCAGTCGACGAGACAGCTTGCAGACATTCATAAGCTCTCTTTGGGTGTATTTCCAATCGCTGATCAGGAGTAGGAATGTCATTCGCTCAAAAATGGGTCAAAAATCTTCTGAAGGAGATGTGAAAAAAAAATGCTTACTTTTCTACTGTATCTTGTTGCTGATGCTAGAGGTTATACATCCAACCAACCTCTTTAAACAATTCCTTGCATAAATTTATATTTTTACAAATCTTTACAATAGGATTTAATTAAGTGAATGTAGTTTGCTGTAGGAATTAAAACTTTATTTAGTTGTAAACAATCAAAAATGCAGCAAAAACTGTAAGATTGTGAAATATTACTACATTTTCAAATAAATGCTTTCTTTTTAAATATACTGTAAAATGTAATTTATTCCTGTGATGAAAATGCTGAATTTTCCAGTCTTAGTTTCACATGATCCTTCAGAAATCATTCCAATACACCGATTTGCTGTTCAAGAAATATTTCTTACTATTATCAGTTTTGAAAACAGTTGTGCTGATTAATATTTTTGTTAAAACTGTAATTTAATATAAATATCGAAATAATAGCATGTATTGGCATGCAAGACGTTTTTCTCACTTTTGATCAATTTAATGCATCCATGCTAGATAAAAGAAAAAAAATCGTAATGACCTCCAACCTTTGAACGGTAGGGAACACCATATAAAAATTACTTTATTTAGTTTGAATACTTAAAAAGGATAAATCTTTTTTAAAAAAGTGTCTTACATCACTTGTATTTTGCATTCCCCCATGCTTCTTAACTCTCTTAATCATTAATGCTGACTTAAGAGTTGTTATTGAGTTGTTAAAGAGTTATTGAGTTATTGAGTTTCAATGGTAAACAACATCATGGTTATGTTCATCCACCAGTCAGACCAGTACCAAACCTGCACTAACCTGCATAACAGCCAGTTAATATTGGTGTCAGTATGCAACCATCCCTGATCAGCCAGTGGAATTAGGCAAAGGCCAAAATGGACAGGTTTTAAATCAAACCCTGGTCCAAGAAAGCTGTAAACAAAAGAAAATACAAATGACATTACAAAACGCAGAATAAATATGGTTATGGAACTGCACTTAGTCACTTAATGTACTGTACAAACCAGCAGGGATAAACTACAGCAAACGATGCTTTAATAAGGGACAGCAAAACTTTGTCATTGGTGCTGTGAAGATGGTTCACTTTGTGCAGTGCGCATCTGACATTACCATGAAATACCCCAGAAACTTAAAATATCTGTTCCCCTTTCTTGTTCTTGCCAGAGGCACTGCCAACACAAATACATGTTGCATATTGACACTGCTCATCATTTTAGGTCACCAAATGGCTGAGTACACAGTGGACATGGGAAGGTCTGGTTATTTTTAGGTGAATTTGTTGCAAAAGTGTGACTTCCAGTATATATCTGGACAGTTCAGCAAACAGTTTGCCAAGCAGCGACAAGATCCACCCATTTACTGAGACAAGTTTAGCCTTGAGGGCAACATTAGCCTGTAATTGTTTCCTCGTTGGTTTACTAGGCAAATGTAGACAAGACCAACAGGTAAACAACAACATTTTACACTGATGCCTTATGAACTGTAAATTTCACAGCACAGTGGTGAAGTATGATTCATATATTCATTGATCTAGAAGAATTCGTAATTATGAATATTATCCCGACATTTGCATCAAATATTGAACATATAATGATTTCCATTAGCCTTTGACAGCTATAAAGCGTATAAATGCATAAACACAATGTTATATGTCTACAATGTAAAAAAACAACAAAAACAATTGTTTTGCTTTAAATATGTGCTATATTAATTGAAATTAATGCCACTTGGTTTTATAGTTGCATGCATTACATAACTTTCTGGAATACTTGATACTGATTGATCAATCACAACATTCATAGTCATATATTTTTCTTTGTCCCACCATGTGACCTTTGTATTTTACTGATATACTCATTAATATCAATATTGCATGTCTGTTTGTGTACTTGTTTGGTAAGCAATTGGCAAATGCATGTTCCTCTTGTCATTATTGCAAAATACACCCATTCAGAATTACCTAATCACCCTGATTTTACAATAATGGCTTTGTTGCCATACACATACCATATACCGTAATGTGTACACTTCTGTTTTTTTGGGCTGTCACCCACAAATGCGAATTCTGTCAATAGCTTTCAAACCTGTCTTTTGTGGAACACAGAAGACATTTTGATAAATGTTTAGTATTGTTTTGGACCCTTTGACTAAGCATTTTGTCACACAACTCATATGACTTTTGACGAATTCTCAACTTCCCATTTAGCTTTTTTCCTTGTCAGTCAATAACATATACAATATATTCCACTTAACTTCATGAAGGACATAAATGTATTATTGTAGATCTTAAAATACTTGCACTGTAAAATAGAAATTAGAGCTCGAACAGTAAAGCATGAAATCATTGTTTGACTTCTGCTCTGCTAATTTAAGCAGAAGAGTGTGTATAAATGTAATACACAGTTTATATTTGAAGGTTTGCAGAGGTTTACTCTTCTGTCAAGGTAAAGCTGACTGTATGAGGTCGACACGGCTGAAGTTTAGGGTTGTGGAGGCTGAGGGGTTTTGTTGTGTGATAGGTTTCTTTTCGTCTCCTTAAGTTCCATTCTATGTTTCCGTGCAGTACTTCAGTGAAAAAATAACAGCCATTTAAAAATGATTTAGGAAAATAAGAGAGAGTATAAAAGGCAAGAGAATGAATGAGTCAGCGCAAGGTTGTCATGTGTCAGCTTCTCTAGAGGAGGCGTCTCTGCCGCATGTTGGCTGACCTGACAAAGAGAGCTAAAGAAATGCTGGACAGCTGCAAACGCTCAACTTGCAGGAAATGGGATTTGGGTTTGGGGGCATGACTCTCTTTATATGAGAGAGACCTCTCGCTGGTGTTTAGACAAGGCCTCAGATGAGAGGTGGCATGGAGAAAAGTATGGTACAAGTCATGTGCCTTTTCATCTTTTTATGATGACGTGACAGAATCTCTGCAGGCCTTGCGCTGTAGCTTGTATATTTTACAGAGTCCAAGTAGTGGTGGAAAAACGTTGAGAAGATTCCACACTCAAAAAATTATTCTTTGGCTGAACTTCATTTAGTTGTTGACAGTGGTTTTTAAACTTTGGAAATGGGTTTTCTTAACATTGAATTAAACTGTAAACTGAAACTGGACTGGAAACATAACTAAATTGAGTTAAACAATCAAATGACACATCAGACTGAATTTCAACAACTTAATCTCTTAAGTGTATCTAAAATGTATTCTAAATTTTACAAATGTGTGCGTATGTTAGTGCTGTCAAATGAGCAATCACAGTTAATCACAATCAAAAATAAAAGTTTTTGTTTACATATGTGTGTGTGCTGTGTTTTGAAAATATTTACATGTATATATATGAATATAATTTATATTGTATATATTGAATTATTTAATATATAAACATGACGTTTTCTTAAATATATACATGCATGTGTATTTATATATACATAAATGCTCAAAGTACAGACATTAAATATTATGTAAACAAAATTTGACAGCACTAATGTGTGTATATATATATATATATATATATATATATATATATATATATATATATATATATATATATATATATAAATATATAGATTTGATTCAGTTATTTTATTTAATATTAAAACTAATACTAAATTAATACCACTGCCAAAACTCTTTTGTTCATGAAATAAAACTGTTCTTAATCTTTTCTTTGCAGTAATCAGGGCCAAGGTGGTTGGAAAAAAAGAAGTGGACTCTGGGAATGATATTTATGGGAACCCTATCAAGAGGATCCAATACGAGATTAAGCAGATCAAGGTAAGGGATGAAGTTGACAGCTGTTATTTGAATCTAACCTACAATGAAAACGTCTTGCAATAAAACAATATATTGTTGTCCTCTCTCAGATGTTCAAAGGCCCAGATCGCCACATTGACGTGGTCTTCACCGCACCCTCGTCTGCGGTGTGTGGGGTGACAAATTTGGACACTAACGGAAAGAAGGAGTACCTCATCTCAGGTAAAAGAGTGTCAGCTGTTGTTTTTGATCAGTCTAACCACACAATGCTATTGGTTACTGCCTTCACAGCAAAGCACTTGCCAGTTGGCACATACTTCACTCAGAGCGATCTGTTTTCAGACACGACAGAAGTTTACAAACCGTGACTTATTGATGTACAATGTGCTGAATTTACTGTTGGGTTTCAATATTCTTCTCTTCTCTCTAATGAACTTGCTGAGTAGGCAACTCTGAAGGGAAAAAACACAGAATATAAAAGAACGTCAAAAGATGAACACAGACAGCTTCTGGTTTCCCCATCTCAGATCATTCCAGCAGAGCCCAAATTACAGAGTTGACAAGGCAGAGGTCTGTGGAGGGTAGCAATTGCCTTTAAAGCCGAAGTTTTAGAGGAGGAGGGGAGGTAAAATAATGAGAGAGCTGATCCTGTAGTGCGGAGTAACTGCTGAGGTTGTGTTTTCAAGGCACACATTCCCTTCTCCACAGCGAGTAGAAACTACCCAGGTTTCAGATCGTAAGCAGAGCAGACCTTCAGAAACCTTCGCTCCGGGGCAAAATTAGAAACCATCTTGAGGTTGTTTATGTCATTGTATTTGTATGTTCCCTCACATTTTGTGAAGTCCCGAATTGTGGTTAGCTACTCCCGCTCTCCACCATCAGGGTTCACAAGCTTTCACATGTAGTGTTTTTCCCCAAATCTGCTCTTTGACTCTGCAGTGACCTCAGTGTGGTTCAGTCATAATACAGAACAATAGATGACTAACAGAAGGGTTCGGTTTATAAACGTGGCGACTTGTTATCGTGTTCTTGCGTGCTGTTATTTTGTCTGTTGGACCACGCTATGCCTGCGACTATCAGATGTTCGCAGATGCTTCAGATTGTTTTGTCTGCACATTGTGTTTCCAGGCAAGGCGGAGGCCAACGGCAAGATGCACGTGACTCTGTGTGATCTCATCATGCCCTGGGAATCCATGAGTGCCACCCAAAAGAAGAGCCTCAGTCAGCGCTACCAGATGGGGTGTGACTGCAAGGTGAGTGCTGGATACATAATAATCATTATTGTAGAACATGTTGTCAACCTGAGCTGTGCACAATTCAGAAACTGAAGAATGGGCTGTTCCTTTCTTTCTTGCTTGCTTTCTTTCAATCTGTTATTTCATACTGTACCTATCTATCTATCTATCTATCATACATACATGCATTTATTTATCCATCCACCCATCAAATTATTTCTATTCTTAATTCTATCTATGCATACGTCCATGTCTATCTATATCCATCATGCATCCATTTATTCATCCATCAAATGATGTCTATTAAGAGTTCTATCCATATGTCCATGTCTATCTATCTATCTTGCATCCATTTATTCATCCATCCATTCATAATCCTGTCTATGTAAACATCCATGTCTGTCTGTCTGTCTATCTATCTATACAGGTGTCTTTCTTTCTTTCCATGCATCCATCCATCAGGCTTATAAATTGAACATTTTGCTGCATTTTTAATTGTCAATGCACTTACTGCACTATTACTAGTACTACACTATGTTTAATACAGCAGAAGTATTCAAAAACACACTTAAGAAACTTTGGGGTATACTGTTTTCAATTTGAGTCAGCAAGCATCTACTTAGCTTATATTTGATAATAAAAAATATACATCATGACAACCTTTTAACAAATTTTGTTTTTGCTGCACCCAGATTACACGCTGTGCGACCTTCCCATGTGAGATTAGCGCCCCGGAGGAGTGTCTGTGGACAGATTGGGTGACGGAGAAGATAATTCACGGGCGCCAGTCTGACCACTACGCCTGCATCAAGAGAGGAGATGGCTCCTGCGCCTGGTACCGTGGAGTCGCACCGCCCAAGAAAGAGTTTCTGGATGTGGAAGACCCTTAAAGTATCTCTCGCCCTCTCCACATCACCCAATCTGAGATTCTTACAAATATCATAGATAAGGTGTAAGTTAATATCGACATAAAGACAAAACTCTACCAAATTGAAATTGAAACGTCTTAAGGCTAGATTAGTGTACAGTCTTCATTAGATATCGCAACGAGACAGAATGGAGCGAAAGTAACGACCCCACCTAAGGCTGGCACCCAGAAAACACTCCCCATCCTGTGAGGGACAATCTTAAAAACAAGAGCACTTTCTGCCCCCCAAAACAGCGCTTAGATATATCTGCATAAAGACTGAATGATCTCTACAATCTCCCAAAAACTGCAGTCTCTCAGTTCTTTACGCTTATTCAGTTTCTGGTATTCTGGTCCAAACCCACACGGGGTGGTAGTGAAAGTATTACTTTTGAAGGTAGTGTAATTTCCCAAAGCCATGCCAATTGGTCTACTCAGATAAATGGTGAGGCAGGACTTCCCAGATAGTTCAAAGATGTGCGGGGACCTGGAAAGACAGCTGGGATTTTGGGGAAAAAAAACAGGAAAATTAAAGACCAAAGTCAATGTCGCTAGGCATGAATTTGTGACAGAAACAAAATTGTGCTGCTGACCAAATTTCAGAATGTTGAACTGTTGTATATGAAGCTGTTCTTCATTTCACTTCCACAGTTTTTCTTCATTGCTTCATGGCGTATCCTTCACATATATACGAAAAAAATGAAGGAATAACAATGCAGGCATCTATTATTCTGACGACAGTACATAATTAGTTATAAAGTCCTCTCTAATTCGATTTTTTATGCACATTTACAAATCGAACATCCCTAATTTGTTTTGTCAATATGTCTGTTTACCTTTCTGAACCTTGTCTCAAACGCCCACGATGAGTTCGATTTATGCATTTATTCCTCTGTTAATAGTTTGATGATGATACTATTTGAACTTGTTGCACTTTTTAAAGACAAAACCAAGAGGACTGTCTCCTCTTTTTTTGTAATTCTCATTTTCAGTGCTTTTGTTATTGATTTGCAAATGCTTCATCTTTAAGAAATACAGCATCAGTTATCTAAGGTCCTAGTGAGCTGTTTTATTTTCCATATTGTTCTTATTAGATTATGTACCCGAAGAGGTACGAAAGACTTTAGTTGCCATGGTAATGGGAAGACCCTTCGTTTTGCCCTAGAGTAAAACAAGGCTGATTGGATTGGCATGCAAAGACACAGGCCTATAGCATGCACTGAGAAAGAGGAAACAATGAGCGAGGTTCCTTCCTCCTGTGATGTCAATAAACTCAGGAGTTTATTGGCAGCTTCAGAGGAAGGCACAGAGAGTTGGGTTGTTGCAGCTGTCCCCTGATTGGGCGTTGCCAAGTCACGTGATTGACTGAGGGTGAGGCGTTAGAATACTAGTTGCTAGGCGCTTCATCAGGGTGAACCATGTGGCCCGATGTGGTCATAGTGATTGAGAGAAAGAGGGAGAAGACAGACTGAGGTTGAACTGACGAAAGCAACAATAACAGTGTTGATCGATTTGAATGCATCATAACCATTGTATAAAATCAACACCAAAATAATTTCTATCGACAAAGGGAGCATTCTTATGGGTAATCGTTCGATTCATGCCTTTCTATTTTGGCTATCAGTGTTCCAGCATAAATGTACGAAGCTGTTTTTTTTTTTTTGTTTTTTTTGCTTAAGTGTGATTTAAATTAAGATTTTTGTTTCAATATCCTCACATCTTTCTTCATACCAGAATCATTGTCATAAACGAGCTTGAACTTTTACGAATAGTCTATATAAATCTTCAAGGTTAATGTTTAATATGCATCGAGCTATAACTACTTAAACTGCTTTGTATGAATTGTTATTGAACTTTAATGGCGTAAGTTAAATGATTTTGTTTTCACGTTTCTACTTTTTTAATGTGTTATTACCTTTGATTTATATGATCATTGTGTTATTTTTACCAGTCTTTGTCTTTCTCTTTTATGATTTGCTGAAAAGAGCAGGAATGTGAGACCTA
This sequence comes from Puntigrus tetrazona, assembly GCF_018831695.1. Classification (NCBI taxonomy): domain Eukaryota; kingdom Metazoa; phylum Chordata; class Actinopteri; order Cypriniformes; family Cyprinidae; genus Puntigrus; species Puntigrus tetrazona. Next base: position 14,937,167 of record NC_056710.1, on the reverse strand, counting down.
ATGTCTGAACCACATGATAAAAGTTGTGGTAGAAGAACCAGACTATGCATGTCTTTGATGCTTTGTGTAATTCCCATGTGGACGTTCACTTGACGGATAAATATACAGTATTACCAAATAAAACATTAAACGACATCAGCTCGTCCAATTAGTATTTTTAAGTCTATAAATATGTAAATTTTTGCATGAAGTAATGTTCACGTATATTTCATCATATACTGTGTGTATGTATAGACTTTCAAGTATTGATCCATTTATTTCAGATTGCCTTAAAAAGTGGTTTCTGGTGGCTTTATAGCCAATCGGTGTGAATATTTGACAGAAGTGCTGCGTATTTACCTTCGCAAAACTTCGATAATCAGATACTGCCCTCATGTGGCAGGAATGAAAAACTAGTGCACAGTTGTTGATAAAATAAACACAAGGTCCACTTTAGTTCAACTCCCATGAGTTATCACAGACCAGGGGTTTATTTCGACAGCTGTCTGTTTATTTCATCATCTTGTAATCATGAAAACAAGTACATAACTCAGATAGTTCACAGTGAGGGCAGGCTGTGGACCCAACGGGCGCCATTCATGTTTTTAAGGCACACTCTAACTGTAAAATACTCTTATTAGACTGACGTTTATTAGACTGTACTTATGCTTGTAACTGGTATTTCAAATGTAAACATTTATTTATGATCTGACTGTATATTCCTAAGTGTCTGACATATTAAGAAAAACCTGATAAAATGATTTCACTGATGGCTTCAGAAGCTTTTAAAGCATTAGACCTTTAAAATAAACTCTTCCTGAGAGATGTACGTGGTAAATGACAGCGTTTGGCATCAGAGGGAAACAGATCTCAGATTTTTCTATCTGTTCCAGATTATTCAGGGTAGATCAACAGGAACAGATGACAGGGCAACTGTGCCAGGTTTATCTAATGCCTATACTCTGTAAAATGTATTTTTACAGAGAATTTTGATTCACAAATCAAAGTAATTCTTTGCAGCAGTCAGGGCCAAATGTAAAAAAAACTATTCATAAATTATGCTTTCGTGCATAAAAACCTTTCTAAGTTATGAAACATCTTTTTAGCAAATTCTTTAACAAAAATTGTTAAAAAGAGCCTCTAGTTGGCAGATGACCTGTGCATCCAGTCTGTGATTTGTCAGCACTCACAGTCCCTTGTTGAAGTACACATAGCGGACATGGTCCCCATACTGAGAAATGATTGATTCCCTGAGCTCAGGTTCCAGTTTGGAAACAGCCATAGAACTGCAAATCAAAGTGCAAATGATTGATTAGTTTGGTATGGCTCCGAGACAACAGCTGTCGTTAAAACATCTGAATTAAGCATTTTAAAGAGTCAATGGAAGAAGCAGCTGCATAAAGTTGCATGAATAAGTTTAATGCCATATTGAAAATGTGCCATATTTGCTCTAGACACTACTGATGTGTATGTTTCTTCATTAAAATAGATTTGAAGAATTTAATGAATGAATGAGGCATTTATATAGTGCTTTATTGTGTATTGCCATACACCAAAAGAGCTTTAAAGTCTATATAGAGAAAGGAATGGAGCCAATCTGGTGGATAGGGGTTAACTGGAAGGCCATAAGTGACAACGGCCAGGACACTGGGTTACACCCCTACTCTTTACAATGAATGTCATGGGATTTTTAATGACCACATAGAGTCCAAGTTAAAAATGTTAAGTTAGTGGCTTAATGAAATGTTTAAAATGTTTTAACTCTCATTCTAGCGGCATCTATTCACTGCAGAGGATGTAATGCTACATTTCAATGAAGAAACCAACTTATCTACATCTTGAATGACCTGAGGGCGAGTATGTTTACTGAACTATTCCTTTGAAGAGATACTATCACTTAAAAAAAAAAAAAGATGTTGAATGGCATATACAATATATGCAAACTTTACCATCTTTGAGGAAAGAGTGAACATGCTGCAGGCACCATGAAGATCAGACTGTGAAGCAGAAGGGCATGTTGTCATTTCTTCTACTGAAACAATATCTCATATATATATTATATATAATATATGAGATGTATCAATCCTTGCTATTTTCAAAATGAAGAAATGTGATCTCTTACAATCCGCCAACCATCATGACCTGCAGTGGCCCATGAAGAAATGTGATTTTCTGCAACAGATTGAAAGCAACAAACAAATACAAATATGTTAATATATATTAAAAAAAAAATTACAACAAAGGGTTTATAGCCTTTACAGACCCAGGAATCTGAATTTAATATAATGAGCAATTAGAGATTGTATAATGATAATTAAGATTATCTTTGTAAAACTTGACTGTTTGAAACATTATTATGCTACACAAAGCACATTAAACCATTAGAAACCTGTATGCATTGATAATAACTGACTGTTAAGAGAATGACTCAACAAATGTCAGCTCTGAGGTCTGAGTGAATTTATAACAGAAACACCTGCAGATCATAAACTGGCTATTTTATCACTTCTGTTTTCCATTGCGTGCTCCTTGGATGCAGAACAACCAATCGGGCTCACCTGCATGAATTTGTATTTTTCAAGCCTCTGCATAATAATCGGGAGTATGACTGGAAAGAACAAAGAAAGCAGATCAGGATTCAATATTGACTGGCGAGCGAGGTGAGGGCTGCTTTATTTTAGCACTGAGATCTGATAACACCGGCCAAACTCTTTGCACTTACTCATGCCTGGCGCTGCCATGGTAACTCGAGAGATGACCACCTGTGTGATGCCCTTGACAGCTGCTTTCTATGACAAACACAGACAGTATTACTTGAGAACAGAGAACGCCTATAATGTAAAAGGCGTATTATCATTAAACATTATTTTAAGCAATGAACACATTCAAATCTAATGGTGGTGCTCATAAGTTTACATACTTGGGTAAATTACAATAAATTAAGATAAAGATACAATATACAGTACGTAGGCGTTTAATTTCTGTTATTGATTTGTCATGTGGAATATACACAGTACCTTCAGGGCTGTGCTAAATACAGAATAAATGTTTTAAATTACATCATTTTCTAAACCGATACACATTTTACAGTTTTGAAAGGAGAGCGTAAACTTCAGAGTGAGGCGAGATGCTCCTCACCCTCGAGTGGCCCAGTTTATTTCCATCTTCATCTGTCACAGCGATGCCGTTCAAAATCTCCCTTTATAGGAAAGAATAAACCGGAATTAATATACTAATATATAGACATGCCAACATAGTAAGACCCACCAAAATAAAAGATGTCAGGAAACGGGAGAGGTCTCACTGTTGTCTCATCATTGGAATGTTCACACAGTTAGCCGCAGCCACAGCAGCGAACGGCACCCAGCGAGCCACCAGCGGAGGAGCTTTCTGAGGAGACAAAGACACCAAATCACACAGGGACGTGTAACCACAGCAGATACGATGGCCGGACGGGACTGAAGATGGCTTTAACTGTTCATAAAAACTACTATAATAATTATATATGCCTGCAACAAGTAAATATATACATTTATTTTGAAGTAAACATATTGATAAAATGTAACGTCTGTTATATAGAATTAGTTTCATATGTGTTTGTATGTACAGCATGTGTATGTACTTGTATGTAAATGTGTGTGAAATATACGAGATAGATTTAAATATTATTGAGACACTTTGGGGTGTTTTGGAGGAGTGAGTCAAGAAACCGTTAACTGCAAAAGGAATGGCTTAAAATCTCTCTGGTCACCGTGCAGAACTTTAATTTTTAAGACAAATTGGCGCTGTATTAGCTACAAAAGAAGACCCTACACCATGCTAATACATTATTGAGGTCTAAAACCAGGTGTTCCAGTTTCATTGTTCAAACCCTGTAGGTAGGTAGGCAGGCAGATATAGACAGATTATAAATCATCATATTAAAGTGAATTTAGTAAGTAAATTTCTAAAGGATCATGCGACGTTATAATAATGATGCTGAAAATTCATCTTTGCTTCACAGGATAAAGTATATTTTTGAAGTATATTAAAATAGAAAACCCTTATTTTAAATTGCTTTTTTTTTTTTTATTATATTTCACAAAATTAAAGTTTTGCTTTATTTTTTTATAGATACAGACAAAGAAGAAGAGCATAAGAAACTTCTTTAAAAGATACTAAAACTTTTACGAATCCGAAACATTTGGATGGCAGTGTAAATAATCATATACATTTAGATTGTCATGCTTATTATAATGTATAACTTTATAAGTCTTGTGGCTGTAGTTTTAAAACAACTAGTAGTTTCAAAATGTATCCTGAAATACCACTGTAAGTACATTACTATACTTTTCCCTTAATTATTTAAAAGAGGCTGAGTAATACCTTTGTGTAAAGGTTCAGCCCGACCGCAGTGGCCAGCGCTGTGCTTGTTGCCGTCGCATAAGCTACTCCGATCTGCCTGAGCAAAGAAGATACACACAACGCAACAAAAAAAAAAAAAAAAAAAAAACAGTATCTGTTACTGAAGCTTATCTGTTATTTCAAGCTCCTTCCCAGACATCTGTTAATAAATCGCTAGGTGTCACGGGACAGTCACATTTTAAGAGGTATACCCTCTGCAAACCTACAGTATCTTGCAAGTGAGTAAAGTTCAAAGGAAGAAGTCAGAGGAGCTTACTTTGGCGTGATGGGGGAGGCAGCATTGCGATTGGTGTAGTTGACCAGAGCGTTGAAAGACTGGTTAACCCACTGCCAGAACACTACAGCAGGAACTGTCCTACACGCCATAAAAAAATGGTTCTTTGTGAAAGCATATAGTGCAATAATATAAAAATGTATGGTATAGAAAACACTGAAAATATATATATAAATACATGGACCAGAGGAAGCAAAGGAAAGAGTTGTCTCAAGAGATCAGAAAGAAAATTATAGACATATATATATATACATAGCCAACCTCCTGGACGTGGCACGCAGGAGGAAAATTGATATACTTCTAAAGAGATTCAAGGTGAACTTCATGCTCAAGGAACATCAGTGTCAGATAAAGTGGACTATATATATATATATATATATATATGAGTTTATTTTTTTTAATAATTCTGTTGAAGCATGGTTGAAAAACAATGTCTGACTTTCATTGGTTAACATTTATAGAATTTTATTTATTATTACTTTGTCAGATTAAAGTTATTTCTGTATATATATATATATATATATATATATATATATATATATATATATATATATATATATATATATATATATATATATATATAGAGCTGACCTGTAAAACTGAAGCATGAACCCCGTGATGGCCATACCCCCAGGCACCTGAAATGACATTCTTCCTATCAGGTTCATCCTGTCACCTGTGTCAGGATGAAATGCAGAGTCATACAGCTTCTTGGCATAGTGTAACTGCTCCTCTGTAGTGCCAGGAGGAATAGAGCCAGCTCTGGGGGAGAGAGGAAGTGACAGAAAGTAAGAAACAGGAAGATGAGAGATAGCTCACCTCATCAAATCAATTCATTTCTCACCTGCAGCTCTCCACTAAAGCTTTGGCTTCATCTAGTCTGGAGTCAGGCAGCAGAGCGGTGCGACAGTCAGTGATGTTGAAAAAGTGTTTGAGGCGACCCATGAATGTGGATTGATCCCAGCGTGGGGCGTCGATATCAAAGCCCTTCGGAGCCTCCATGGTTCTTTCTCTGCTTCCAAAGAGCCTGAGTGACAAACAAGAGAAAACAAGACGTATTCAATGCATTGATCATCTAATAATTTAATCTAATCTATACAGAGAACAGATTATGCTATGACACAGAGCAAACCAATGTGCAAACCAATTCATATTCTGATGAGATTAAAAGTAGTCTAAAAGTTTTGGCACAAATTAAATGCAATTTCTGATTCACAAATGGTGAATTGAATTTATTTAAAGCGTCAGTCCAATAGGTGCTCATTTGCTCTCTATATTGCAATTTTACTACTAACAGGTTTCTCATCTATCAAAGCAGCATATTTCCAAATGCAATGATAAGGAAGTCAAAGCCAAGGCTCTTACAGTGAGCCCAGCTATGCAAACACGTATGGATATCAGGAAAAACACAGACCAGGGCCTTGACTAGTGAAAGTGAGAAATGGAGTCCTGAGAGTCTGACCTACATATAGCCAGTTCATTTTCCTAAGTTAAAAATCAATTAACTTTCCACTAATCCTTAACAAGTAATATCTCTGAAACAATATGGGTTAAAAAACATTTTTAACCCATATTGTTAGAAAGAAATGACGTATAGAGGATGCTATAAATATCAGTACACTGCAGCATCAAGTGTACTTCACAGTATGCATATGTCACATTTTAATGCAATGTGTTACCAACATCAGAATGAAAGCAATACATGATTAAAGCACATGAACGTGGACCAGATTTGACATTTGAAATGTCACTGCAGTGAACTGAATTCACATGTACACAAAGGCAATAAAAAAACAAGCAAACAAAGAATGACTTTCAATGGGTTCCAACTTGTCAAGACTATTTAGTTAATTTGTTTCCTTACCGGTTCAACCTGATCTGCTGGAAGCTTAACAGAAAATGTGTAAAATATATACTGTGAGTAAAGTAAAACATCATGAAACTAATACAAATATGTACAGGTAACTACACCAACTAGGTTAGTATGTTACCAAGAAGTTTAAGGAAACAGACATCGACGTGCAATGACCAAACAAAGTATGCATTCGCTTTTAAAACGTCTGGATTTCTCAAACATTAAACTTGAATTGTAATAAACCCAACAACCCACTGTAATCACATTATATAAAGTAGCAGCTTATTTAAACGCAGGCTGAATCAGAACGACCAAGTTGTCCAGCAGCTTGCATCAGTTCATGTTCACTGCGCACAAGCACCCGGATGTACGCGATCAAAACAAATCAGACAAAATCTCAAATGTGTCGCTTGAAAATACCTTTATGAAATGACGTGACACTGTTGTTTATGTCTCGTGGCGCTGCTGCAGTAAAAGTAGTAAAAAAACTGAAGCGGGTGACACACTGTGATGATGTGGGCTTGCGACTGTGGAGAAGCACGTGGCCTTCTACCTTCCAATCCCCGAAGAGAACAACCTCCCTCCCCTTTTACACCAAGTATACACTGACTCGTTTCTGCGAATCGGTTCTCTCGAACAGTTCAAAGAAGAGATTCTATAACAACCGATTCAGCTATTGTTGTGTGCCGTGAAATTAATACAAAACTGTGAAAAATGTTTTCAGCTAAACATAACCGATAACTCCACAGTTCTGTTCAGCGCATAAAAAACAAAAAGGCACGTCCACAGTTCACTTCAAATGTTGTCGAAAAGGGACGACTCCTAAACTAAATTCGGAATAGCATACCACGCTTATCATTTATGACATATTTATATATGGCAGAAATTGTAACGGTATGTTTGTTGTTTGTATACAATTTTCAGTGATTCAGTTCAGTCATGCTGACTCGAGAACTGCTCGGAACGATTCAGTACGATTCGAGAAGGGATCGGTCTTACAGTGATGGTAAATTCATTTACTAGCGATTTTTATGTAAACAAATGTACATTTTCCTGCAAAAATGCTACTTTGTAGTCTTTAAAAACATGACTGAATATGTCGATTTTTTTTATTAAACATAAGGCAATGGCAAACTTATTTTTAAATAATTGTATGCGGACATTAAGATCCCCATATTGTACAAATATTTGTGTTATATTCCTCAATTTCTAAATTGTATTTGTATTTTATTAATAAAAATGTTAGAACCGATTCGTTCGGATACATTTACATTTGATGCAACTTATATTAAATTTTAATATTTAATAACTTATAATATATTAACATGAAGTTCTCTTTCAGTTGCACACATACTATTTGATATGTGTGTACGGAAGACTATCAGCAACATAAAAACATCCGCGAAATCGGTAGGTTTAACATAATTAATTTAAAAAATAAATATATTCATTTCTGTGTTAAAATGTATAATTCAAAGCGGCATTAAACATTAGATAGCATTAGTTTAAAATCGGTTAAAATCAGAGCTAAATGTTTTTCGTGTACTACGTCACTTTTTAGCCCTTCTTGGAATGCACGTATTTTTTTGCGTACTACGTCATCCCCTCTTCCCCTTAGTAACCCTCAGCGGCGTCTCGGAGGCAGAATCACAAGATGGTGAGTTAAAGCGCTTACAATAAACATTTTCTTAACTGTAGACGCTTTTTGTTTAAGATCCAACGTTCTCATCTCCGTCACACTGCAAAATTGAATCCTGTTAGCTGCGATGCCTGAGGAGAATTGTGGATTTGTTGTAATCAAGTGTTATTAAAGATGAGCAGCGGTTCTCCGTAGTGAATGAGATTAGCTTGCGGGACTGTTTAGGTGTCACGACTGTTCGGCAATCGCTTAGGTATAGCATCTTAAGTCTCTCCCTGTGCCTGTTTTATGGGGAAACTATCTTAAGATCCGTTTTTCTTTAACTACACATCCCCTGAACATTCATGGCTCCTCTTGAAACCTGTTTGTTTGTTGATGCTCGTGCTTATGACGTCATGCTGCATGCAATTGCATAAACTCGGAGCATTGTATAATCTTCGATTTTACTTGGTTTTCAGGGTTTGTTATCAATTTTGCGGAAACTCAAAAGTACCCCTGACCAGGAGGTGCGGATATTGCTTCTGGGGTTGGACAACGGTGGCAAGACCACTTTACTAAAACAGCTGGCATCTGAGGATATTACTCATATTACTCCAACACAGGTGATATAATAACTTAAGGTGAACATAAGTCCTCTTTTTCTGGATATATCCAGGCCTGGATTTCTAAATTGCTTAAAATGTTGTAAGTTTGGCTTTGTTTTCCCGTTGTTTTCATGAGTGAACTGACCAATAGGTCTTGTCTATAAATGTCAAATCGTGGCTTGCTGTCATATATAATTGTATGAGGACTGTAGAGAGCATCTCAGTAGGAAAACAACGGGAAAAACCCAGGCATTTTAGGCAATTTAGAAGCCTTGGTCAGGACAAAAGAGGCGTATGGTCACCCTGAGGTTACATAAAGCCAATTAGGGTTAATGCATGTGCAAAGTCATTTACTGGATCAGCTGCATTTTATTACCAAAGCAAGTTTGGTAACTATTTTCCTTCCTCTGTAGGGTTTTAATATCAAGAGCGTCCAGTCGCAAGGATTCAAATTAAATGTGTGGGATATCGGTGGCCAGCGAAAAATTAGACCTTACTGGAGGAACTACTTTGAGAACACAGACGTGCTGGTAAGATCATTTGTTAATGTTAATTAATATTGAAACCACTTTGATTCCAAACATGTTAATTCGGACAGTCTTTTTGATTTCAGATTTACGTAATTGATAGCGCAGACCGCAAAAGATTTGAGGAAACCGGACAGGTGATGCTTCGGCGCTATTATTTCTTCACCATTTCAAGCAATTGATGCTTTTTAAACTAGTGAATTGATCTGCACGCAGGAGCTGGCTGAGTTACTTGACGAAGAAAAGCTCAGCGGTGTCCCGGTTCTAGTGTTCGCAAATAAGCAGGACCTGCTCACGGCGGCCCCCGCGTCCGAGATAGCCGAGGGTTTGAATTTGCACACTATCAGAGACCGCGTGTGGCAGATCCAGTCCTGTTCTGCCCTCACAGGAGAAGGAGTCCAGGTCGGTTCGGAATTACATTTAGTCAAATCTGACCTCAGAAACAGTATTCGGACTAACTGACTCAAATGTTGTTTCAGGATGGCATGAACTGGGTCTGCAAGAGTGTGAACGCTAAGAGGAAATAGAGCTGGTTTCCAAGCGGGAGGAATAAAACCATGACTTAAACAAACACTGTCAGTAGGTATAAGAAATGGAGGCATCCCTTCAAAACCATTTAATTTCACTTTTGCCTCTCCTTTTGGGCCTGCTTCGGTCCAGTATCCATACGATCCTATCACTAGTCTTTTAAACCCAAAATTAAGAATGTACATCCGAGTGATTTCAGATTTGACTTGTATCCTTTAGTACACTTCAAATCTTAATTAATTTCTGCCTTCATTTCTTGAGATGAATGACTTGTGCTTTTATATTGAATGTTATAGTTATTTAGAGGATTTTGTTACTGGGACATTTAAAAAGTGACAGCCTTCATCATTCAGTTCAACTGTTGTCCTTCCTTACTGGCATCATTCACTGATATAACACTCTCGTTACTCCATCTAAGGTCATATTTTTATAGGTTTACTGAGAGTAACAGAGAAAAGAATTACGGTACCCAAATGCAACATACAACAGACGTCAGTATATACAAAATAAAAGGGCACCACCAATATGATGTTTTTGATAATTAAATGTAAATAATGTCCAAATATCAGATTATTTTCTGCATATATAAATACTGTCAAATTTTACAAATCCATAATTTAAGGATTTCTTAGAGCTCGATAATGTAAGTGGCCTGTACAGCTGTAATCTATACATTGAAGAGTACAAGAGGACGTCTGCCGTCATCACATCAAGATTATTTCTGTAGCTTCTCTAAATTTTGTGATGTGTGTGAAACTGCTGAAGTAAAAATCATCCTGAAAACATGTTCAAGTGTGATGATTTATTGGCCGATAATTCATTTAAAGTAAGGAACCGTACATTTCTTTGTTTGGTGCAATGACTTCATTTCACATCAGTGCGTTCGCGCTACGTTAGGATATCTGTCAGACGCACACTCTCACGGCATATGGTGTTGACAGGCACAGCGACTCGGTGAGACACACTTCACATACACCTACACTCACGTGATGTTGCTCATTATCCAATGCCATTCCGAAACCACATGGTGTATTTTGTATGCCATTAAATATAAAGACACATTTTTAATAAAAACTGAGATTATTTCTTCAGAATACATACGTGTATATAGGTGGCACTATTGTCCATGTTTAAAATTCAGCATTATTTTTTTTGCTAGTTCTTCATACTCTTATTATCTCACTGCACTGCACTGCTCTGTGTGTGTGTGTGTGTGTGTTCAGAACAGCCTGAAATAAAAATATTTTGTCTTAATCATCACTCTTGATCCATTTAAAGCATCCTTGCTACTTAAAAGTTTTAATTTCTATAATTTATCTTGCAGAACAAATAAAATACTGACTATAGAATTACAATTTAAAATATATGTAAGTAGAATATACTTCAACACCATTGAAAGTACAAATGTGTCTGAGCTCCAAATCACATGAACACAAGTTGCTTTTAAACAACCAATGCCAACATATATTCACATATTCACTGGTAACTAAGAGTTTCCCCTCACTAAACTCCTAATTAGCTGGGTTTTTTTTTTTTTTTTTTCATTTTTAGTGAGGTGTTAAATTTAGGCAGTACTGTAGGGTTAAGGGATCATACGGCCATACAGAAAAAAGCAAGATGCGCTTTAAGGGTTAGTTCACCCAAAAATGAACTCACCTTTGAAGCATCCTATGTGTATGTTACTCCAGTTGGAGTTATATTGAAAATTGTCCTGGCACTTCTAAGCTGCAGTGGGCAGGTGGTTCCCTTTAACAGTCTAAAACAGGTTAAATAAAGTGCACATAATCATAATAAAATGTCTCTCATATGGCTCGGGATGAATTAAGGCCTCCTGTGGCAAATCTATGTGTTTTTATAAGACAAAGATCTATATTTCAAATGTAATAAACACTATTCTCTCACTTCTACTGACTGAAGTAACCAGAAGACATGCTGGCTTGATGACATATGCGTCACACTCATGCCTCTGGGAAATGTAGGAGCAAAGGAAACAACATTTCCATATTTTAGCAAAGGAAAACCAGTCTCATCTGGGCTTATATCGAAGTCCTCTGACATTTTTCTTTACAAATGCTCGGTTTGTGCTTCCAATTTACGACTGGCGTTTTGTTTTGTTGAAGCTTGTCACTAATCGTCACTTTAGAAACATGGATATTTACACAAACTCATGGATTCACTACAGGAGGCCTTAATTTACCCCCAGAGCCATTATTGCATTTATTGAAAATGTTTTAGACTGTTAAAGGGAACTGCTCTCCAACTGCAATGATAGAGCTTAGAAGTGCCAGGACAATTTTGAACATCACTCCAACTGGATTTGTCTAAAAAAAGAAGGTCACATACACCTAGGGTGCTTCGAGGGTAAATAAAAGACTAATTTTCTTTTTTGGGTGAACTAACCCTTAAATGCGCTAGTAATATACACGCTACACTCTGTTTTTCTCATTATTAATCAATGTAATGCTAATTGTGTTGGCTGCCACAGACACAAAAGTATGTATTAATTAAAAACTTCGAACAAACCGTGATTACAAAGCTGCCCACAATCAGTAGATTTTCTTTTGCATTTACATTTTTAATGGCCCAAAAGCAAGCCTTAATCTTAATTGAATCGATTCCAGTTAATTAAATCAAAACGAGCTGGCCTGAGTGCGTTTGATCTTTAATGAGCAAAACAGAATCCGTGCCTTAAAAAAGAAGAATCTCATTTTGTCTCTAATGTTTGTGTAAAGCAGCCAATGACAAGCCGAAACATTCGTAGCAGCCCTTTCCCTCCTCCTCCTTTGTCCTTTGCTTAATTCGGAGCGTATTTCTTCAGTAAGAGCCGTGAGTGGCGAGCATGCTAGCTGAATAGCTAACAGCTTGTGTGCTTGAATGAGAACACACCCAACCACTCCCTCCGGTTCCTGCTCTCGGCATCTTTGAGTGACATCCGCAAGCTGACACGTGCGCCCACAGTGAAACGGGCAGGCTCTATTAAGCCTGAATAAATCCTCCACCAGCCAGCTCTTTGAGACAGGCAATTAGACAGGCCTCTATACCTCCCTCTGCATCCTAGTGTGAAGGACCCAGCCTTCATCCAGCATTCTTATCCACAGGCTTTTCCTTCCATCTGGCCCTTAGACAAGCCAGAGTAGAAAGACAGTGCCTTTTTGAATTCTGCTTATTGAAGTGAGAGGCCCATTTCTCTCTGATTTAAATTGGTAGTCTTGAAGTGTGGGCGTTTTTGATGGAGGCAGCCAGATATCTTCGTGATGGGTAACAAAGTTCTGGGAGAATGGATTATCGCGGGGAGCAAAGCGCAATGTCAGGGAAAGGGGCGTAATTAGCATTACGCTGGTCTGTTTGGTTCCTTTTAATTATATTCGACTCCAGATAGAAGCAGAAATGAAATCCGCAGCCATTCCGAGTGTCTTCTTTCAAAAGAAACCGCAGTTGCGCCTGTAATCCAAAGAGCTCGTGAAATTCAAGCCTTTTAGTTCAGGTGTGTCATTTTTAGGTTTGAGCAGGAATTGGTTAGTTTTTGAATTTTTAACACATTCAAATTTGTTACATTTAAAAACTAATTAGCTGCAATTAGTTTAAGAATAGTAGCTAGAGTTTAGTTTTATATGCTTTATTATAATCTTATTGGCACCAGCTCACACCATAATCTTGCAGAGATGGTTTTTGTTTTTTTGTAGGCCAAATGAGTTAGCATTTTAGCACTTCCAGTTCCAGTGTCCTGAAGTCAGTGAGTTTTTCATATGTGTTTTGTGTTAAATGGCTAACAAAGCGCAATATATTTTTTAAACATTTTATTGCATAACATAAAATACAGTAATACTGCCCTGTGCTTTTTAAAATAAATACTGAAAGAGTTGTTGTAAACATGATGACAACATTAAATTAATACGAAAAAATTTGTATTTTTTGAGAGAACCAGGGTGATGCATAACTGCAGCGATCTTGCCATCTGAAAGTGGGAGGATTTTCCTGTGCAACATATGTAATAAATGCTCACTCCAAAATTATGTATTTTTATGTAATTGACCTTGATTATTTTTAGGTATTATTTCTCTTTATTTAACTTTCTTTTTTATTTCATTTTAATTCTGATAGTATTTTTACATTTTCAATATTTTACACTTAAAATAATTATAAAATAATAATAATTTAAATGTTAAAGTTCAAAAGTAATTCAAGAATGAACAGTTGTGTCTAGTTTAAGAATATAATGTCTAATGTCTATTGTTCTAAAATAATTTATTTAAAAATTTAATTAAATTATATTGAAGGGTTAAACAGTGTGGCCTCTCCTTGTCTTAAATATTGAATTATTCTTGGATTCTTGTCAATAGCATTCTTTTTCATGTGACCTCAGGAATTGTGATTATGATTGTCAATAACAGCATTTGATGGTAATGACCTCTAAAGCTTCTACAAATAAGCTCAGAAAATAATTTAAAAAATAACCATAGAAATGTTTCACCAACTGTGATGTTATTTAATGCAGCTATTGGAATAATGTACCATTGTCACAAAATATCTCATTATTGGTCCTGATCACTCCTTTTGTTATAATGACAGACTGACCTTGATATTTCCCAAAACTTAAACCACACGAGACCGCATGCCTGTTCTAAACTCCCCGGTTAGCTGATGCTCCTCAGCATCTGCATTCCTATGACAGAAATGCAATAGTCCAGGGTTGGATTAGTGGTCGATCACACCTTATCTAAGATCAAGAGGCTCAGACCAGCTTTCTTGCAATAACATCCTGCAGTCTACGTAACCATAGCAACTCAGAGGGACTTGAATGTGCCTGTAAAGTTGCACAAATAAAAGGGCAACATTGATTTTCATCTCCTTGATGGGATATAGTCTTCTCATTTGGCTTCATTTATGTCTATTCTGACCATGCTAGATTTAAACACACTCAGATATAATCTCGTCAGTGAAAGACTTGGGTTCATTCCATTGTAGTTTCACAAACAGATTGCCTGTTACACCTCTAAATGTACAAAATGAGCATACATTTCAGTGTATTACTATCTATTTATATCTCCATCTGTATTCATATTAATATATTATGGATTTGTGGACGGAGATTTGTTGCATGGCCTTATCAGCACACTCGCAGACTCAAACACTCACAGCGGTTTAATCGTCAGTTCAGGCAGTAGCACCTCTGTTATTGAGTGCCATTAAAATACTGGCTGTCAGAGGGGTGCAGTGAAGGAGACATAATTATGCACCTCATCCAGACACAAAAGGCCCAACACCCACACAGATCTCCTCTTCCTGCACAGAGCAGTCAAGCTTTTCCACACGGGACGTGGTACGGTAGATCATCGGGATCATCTCGGCAGATTCAGATGTGCACCTAATGACAGCGTTATCATTCTGGAAACACATGGAATGTTCTTTGGGTCCGCACGCTGTTCTGGATGCGGGGTCTAAGAGGGTCGATAGCTGTTTTTCCTGACTGCGTGCCACCATACATAAGTGTGCGAGTGTGTGTGTGTGTGTGTGTGTGTGGTGAGGGGGAGGAGTCAGCACAGTAAATTTCTTGTTCCTTTTTTTACTGTGCATTTTGATGGGAATCGGGCAGCTGTTTTGCAGCTGCTGCATGAATAGAACCACCCCGAGGCCTTTGGAGCCGTTCACACAGAGCACGTTCTCTCATTCAAAAACAGCTAGATGCAGCAGAAGTGGATCGAACGCAGAGGTCTGAAGATTTATTCACCCTCTAGTTGTTCTAAATTTGTCCTCATTTTTTCTTCGTGTTAAAAAAAAATATTTTTTTTTTAAGAGAGTTGGTAACACTTGATGGTAGACATTGACTTTCATGCATTGAAAATCAATAAGTAGCTGTGTATATTTTATTTGTCCTTAGCATTGATTATAGAGTGCAATAGTCAGGTGCTAAAAGTAAAATGTCATTTCCTCCATATGGATATTTACAATATATCTTTTTGACAATAAAATTGTGCATGCTTTTGACGAAGTCTACCTTACCCATGATGCTGTACAGAAAATTCCCCCAATCAGAAAGTGGTGGTGATCAAATCATGCAAAAGAGCTTGGAGGAATTGCTCACTCCCAAGAAACACCATGATATAACTTCAATAAATATAATAAACAACTTTAATTCAGGCCTATGTCACTTGCAATGGTTTATGAGATTTTTTTTTTTTAAAAAAAAAAAAAAAAAAAAAAAAAAAAAAGCTTCATATGAAGGTTTGTAATGTTTGGCTTGGTTCATAGCTAAGGGGTTTACATACTGTAAGTTTTTCAACCTGGAGATTTTGGTGCTCTAACTACACATGGTGCAAGTAACCCATTAAATATAACTAATAAAATAATTTAGAATAGTAATAATAAAAAAATTATGACAAAGGTGTAATAATACTATTATATTTTCAAATTAAAACAATATATATTTTAGTACATAAAAAAAAAAACAATGCTATCATTTACAGTTTAATTATCGTTTTTGGGGTTTTTTTTTACAGGAAACAATGCTTTTATTTTGGTGGGTGGCCGGCGAGTAAGTATATGGACTGCCGAGAGGCGAATGAATGAAATGTCAGATTTTTGCATTTTGCTTTTAAACCAGTAACACATAGACTAGGTTTATGCTTTTAGTTCGAATGGTATACAGTGTTTCAGCTAGTCTATCTAAAAGGGCAATTGTGCATTAATAGCTGTCAACCACGTTGGTATTCAGATGAGGGGTCTGAACCCAGTGCATTTTTTATTTCGGTCACACATTCCCACCTGCGCACCATTGATGTGTTCCCCTGCTTAGAATGATGTAATTAAGACTTTTCCAAAAATCCAAACGTACCTTATTTTTCCCGTAAGACTGGGTGAGATTAAGTACAAATTTTATGGGTCTGGCTTCCGGTCTCATCGGCATCCAGTACGTTAATCTGTATAAAAATACTAGTTTTGCTGCTTGATATTGCAGATTGGTTTGTCTTGCTATATTATTTTAATCTATTATTATCATCATCTCAAACATGAGCATATTGGTTTCTAGTGCATACCGTTTACTACCGTTCTAGTGTTTTCTTTATATCAGCTAATGAACCGCCCATAGGCTTACTTACTCATATACATTATGAACACACAATACTTACAGACTGCAGCTTTAGGTATTATACACACCATGTGTCTTCGACTTGCACAACACGTGAATGTGTTTGAGCTCACTTTTTCTTTCTCTTAGTTTTCTGGCTAGTTCACCCCCTTTAGCATCACTGAGGCTGTCAAACAGACAGAGGGAGAGGAATGATGAAAGAGATGAGGGGGAAGGAGAGGCGGGAGAGAGAAAGAAATAAAAGCAACGCCAGGAGAGACACACAGGTGTCTGTGTCAGATCATTGGGCCCAGTGAGGGTTGGCAGAAGAGAGGAGGGGGGAGATGGGGCTGGTGTTAAATTACAGTGGGCCTGTGTGGAGGGATGATCTGGGTCACAGGGTTCCCAGCATCTCCACTGACACACACAAGGGAGTGGAGCTCATCACCACCATCCTGCTGTTCATTCTGTCGGCACACAGAAATACAGGAGAAAATAGACAAAACAGCGATGGCACACAGGTACGATATTAACGCCATAAATAAATTTAATTGCTAAATTATATGGAACAGATGCAGTACAGTCACTAATAGGCTAAAAAGCAAACGTCCATTCTCTTCTGGAAATCTGTAAAAATAGCGTAACCCCTTCCTGTGCTGGAAATGACTAATCCCTGTCCGTTCACATCAAACAACAGTAACATTTATTACCATCTGAGAGGGAAGACGGCCTCTGTGAGCAGTAGCCAGGACATTAATCCAGCTGGGGTCACGACAAAAACAAAACTATTAAGTATTAATGACAGGCTGAGCATTGCCAAATCTCTTCTTCTCAAATGCAAAATGAGAAAAAACAACTTGCATTCTTCTTTTAAAAGGGTGGCATCAAATGAGCCTTTCAGTCAATCTGAAATCAAAATTTTTTTTATCAATGCACATTCTTAGTCTTATTTTGCACGATTCATTGGTGCATGTTATCTTTCATCAAAATCTATTAACTTGCTCCACCACAGAAATGACTTTCCTTGGCTGCGTCACAAATGTTGCCCTCAGCCCTGTGGTCCTTTGAGTCCACACAAAAAAAGGACTATTTTGAGGCCTATTTGACACATGTATTGTGGGTTAGAAGTCTGTTGTGGTGCCGCCCTTATACAAGCACAAAAAAAACGAAAAAGAACATTTTCGTATACACTTAATGCAGCATGTTTAATGTTTTTCGCATTCATCAGAATGAATAATAGAACTATGCATTTCTCCTTCTGGTCAAAAAACATGAAATTAATTGCACCTAGAGTGACAGTGATAAAAACAATTTTGCCTATGGGTTGTGAAAAAACAACATTACAAAGTGTAAATATAATATTAATAAAATTATTTTTCAGTCAATGTTAACAAACATTAAACATTTTTTACATGTAATGAAATGTAAATATCAGATGGCAAACAATCTTTTTAGTGACTAACTGTAAAAAAATAGCTGAAGTAATAAAATTATTCAAAATAAAACTGATTATAAAGCTAAATTGAAAAAAATGACAAGCACATAAGCACAAAAAAAATTGTAATTTCATAATACGGAAATAATTTTACAGCATAATAGAAGCAATTTCATAATCATTACATTTTGTTGCAAGTTATTTTTTTTATATAACTTATTTTTATATTAAATAATATTCAGTTAATAAAATGGGAATAACATTTCTTGTTCACAAAACAGTCAAAATGGTGTCTTCCATTCCTTGCAGCCGGTGGCCCCCTCCCTGCAGAAATGTTCGGTCTTAACATTGCACTATCATCACTGCACATTTCTTCTGAACCAAAAGCATCTCTTTGATTAATGTCATTACCACTTCTATTAAATCACGTCTTAAATCATTAGCTTCAATGGCTCAGACATCTGTCCTGGAGCTAGCAAATCGCCAGTTAAGACATCTGGCAAACTCACTTTCATCAGATCCGCTGTCACGTCCGTGAGACATCAGAACGGCTTTCTCAGCCTCTCCCGTCATGACGACCAACTTCCCCGTCATTCTTCCAGACTCCAACAACACATTCCCAGCATAAGTGGGCCGATGGCAGACGTAGTGGCATGACAAGTCTGATCGTTCAGAAGCAAGCGGTCGGCCTCTAACTAGCATTTTTTCTTGCTGGAGACAAAAATTGCCTCATTGACATAAACATAGATTCATTCATATGGAGAAACGCCCTGAGGTCATAAAAATCTCTTTCGCTAATGCCCTTGCACACACACACACACACACACACACACTGCAAGCAACTCACCGCAGGGGCTAGGCGAATAATTTCATGGTGCCAGCAGAGACAGATTCCTCTGAAATATGACCAAAGGCATTTCAACAAGATATGACACACACTCCCTCCTTCAGCGCCGTTGAGGGGCTGAAAAAGGGCACACGATGAAGAAGACTGTCTTCAGGCAGGCATCAGCAAAAAAAGGTGCACGCTGGAGGCCAGGGTCCACAAGTAAACCTGAGCTCAGCTGGACTTTCAGGAAAACAACCTGTGCCTGCACTCTGAGACACAGTTAAAATAGCCCAGCGCACAAAGATATTCTGGGCTTTGTGGGCAAAGTTTCCTCCTGTAAAATAGTTTCACTACGGATTGTTTCTTTCTCGTAAGCACGGCTAAGGGAGCTCACAATAACCGTGAGAGCCAACAAACACACACACATGCACACACAAATCACAGTGGCAGTGGACTGCTGAGGTATTTTGGACTGTGAAAAACGGTTTAGAGAGAAAAGAGGGCATTATTGCCTAAGAGCAAAACTTTCCATTAATCTAATAGACATTCAGCTTTCTCTGAGACCTTCTAAATAGAAGGTCTGGTTACAATAAGCCCCAAAAACAGCTACTGCATATAAAGCCATAAAAACCATATGAGAACGGCAAAAGCGTAAGTGGCATTAAAACCGTTTGTGAAATATTTCAGAGTGCCACACCCAGGTGGAAAAAAAAACCAACAACTGTAGCCTATGATAGATCACTGCTACAAACACTCAAAGACAGATGATAATGATAAAGTTTAAATAATTCTAATTCTTTGTGAAGTCCATTCCACAGCTTAACGATACCGACATGATATAGAGGAACCATATTGTTAGGATTACTTTCAGAGTGATTTATTCCAGCTGAGGAACCATAAAAAACACAGAGCCAATCAGAATCTACCTGACTTTAAAATTTAAAGCAGAAGATGACAAAACTGGTGTGAACTGGCCCTAATGATAACTGAAACGGTTAAGAGAATAGCTTGAGAATAGGAAGCCCATACTACAGTTACAAAGGAACGATGTTGGAGACACTATCAGAATGTTTTTATTTTTTCCTGCAAATATACAATAAAACATTTACAGCTGATCGTAATCCACACAGATTTAGTATGATGTAGGAAATAATATAATTATTGTTAGAGTTATCATTCTTGGTGTGGAATATATACTACCAAAAATTAAAATGAAAGAAAAAATTATTATATTTCAAATGAATACAATCAGTCATATGCTCCACATAGTTAAAGATTTTAATAGAGGCCTTCTGAGGTGAAGAAACATTTGTGTAAGAAAAGTGTACATATTTATTTAGAAAATTAAATAACTAGTGTCTGAAGATACAAACTATTTGAAAAAGCAGTTAGCTACAAGCTACTAAAGAAAAGCCAACCACCATGAAGCCATTTAATGCAATACTACCAAATTAAATAACGCTGTTTGATGAATGTCATCTTAATTGTGTAAATATGGCAATTACGGTCTTTTAAATCATAACTTATGATATACATGGTCAAACTGCTGACACTGGAATCACACACCACTCTAGGTTTTCCTTTTATACAGCGATGTGAAAAAGTATTGATCCCCTTCCTATTTTTTTTTTTTTTTTGTGCATGTTTGTCACTTGTTTCAGATCTAACAAAATGTAAAAATTAATCAAAGATAAGACAAGTAAACAGCATGCAGACTAGGCCACTCCAAAGTGTTTATTTGGTTTTTCTTCATTCAGAGGTGGACCTGCTGGTGTGTTTTGGATCATTGTCCTTCTGCAGAACTGAAGTTCTCTTGAGCTTGAGGTCATGAACAGATGGCCAGACATTGTCATTCAGGATTTTTTGGTAGACAGCAGAATTCATGGCTGCATTTATCACAGCTAGTCTTCCAGGTCCTGAAGCAGCAAAATAGCCTCAAACCATCACATTTTACTGTTGGTATAATGCTATTTCCCCAAAAGTCTTGGGGATCATCAAGATGTTTTCATCTTAGAACTCTGCCATGCAGTTCATTTTTGCCCGGTCTCTTTCTTATGGTGGAGTCATGAACACTGACCTTAACTGAAGCAAGTGAGGCCTGCAGTTCTTTGGGTGTTGTTATGGGGTCTTTTGTGACCTTTTGGATGAGTTGTTGCTGTGCTCTTGAGGTAATTTTGGTCAGCCGGCCACTCCTGGAAGGTTTACCACTGTTCCATGTTTTCACCATTTGTGGATAAAGGCTCTAAATGTGGATCGATGGATTCCCAAAGCTTTAGAAATTACTTTATTACCTTTTTCTAGACTGAATTTCTTTGGATCGCAACTTGTCGTGTCGCTTTTGAGTATCTTTTGGTCTGCTTCACGTTGTCTGGCAGGTCCTATTTAAGTGATTTCTTGATTGCGAACAGGTGTGGCAGTTATCAGACATGGGCGTGGCTAAAGAAATTGAAAAAAGGTGTGATAAACCACAGTTACGTTTTAACTGGATGGGGGCAAACACTTTTTCACTTCATAATAAAAACTTCATTTCATTGCATGTAGTCTTTACTTGTGTTATCTTTGATTGATATTTAAATGAATTTGATCTAAAATATTAAAGTGTGACAATCATGCAAAAAATCACAGGAAGGGGGCCGACACTTTTTCACACCACTGTATATAAAGGTATGGTTGGAGAAGCAAGAATGCAGTTAAATAAATTAGCTAGTTTCTTTTTTCCTTTTTTCATTTGCTAACCCATTAACCAGTTATACCAGCTTTACATACCACCTGCCTGTTATCCTGCCATTGATGTCAAGTTACATGCTTACATTATGCCACGTTGTAGTATAGTGAAAGTACCGTGTTCACATTTAACATTCCCATTCACATTAAAAAAAGTGCACCTACAATACTATAATAATATTCCCATTCACACGGAACAAAAAATTGCACTTAACAATTTCAGAATGTTGCACACTTCATGCAATTAACAGTCTGAGCTTTAATTACTTAGCAGAAGACTGATGGTGGATGACATATGTAAATAACTTATAAAATTCACACACTACACAGTAGATCACTGTGTAGTTTAAGTATATATACAATATAGGCCGTATCATGTATTTGAGCCCAACTATATGGCTTACGAGTTAGCCTGCTAGCTTAGCTACCACAGCTATAAAGCCCCATTTTGATTGTCTACAGAATATAAAACCCCAAGTAGTAGTTTTTTCAAGCTGCATTGTTCTGTTGGGGGAAAGAAAATAACTTACTCGATAAATAATTGGAAAACAGCTGTACTGCTGTCATGCTAATAAAAAAAAAAACATGCAGCTAAGTTAGAATAATGATGTTACTTTTTGCCAGTTACTCCCCTAAACTAATCAAATGTCATGCAATTCATATGCTCATATTAACACTCAGGCATTAGCCTTTATTTCACCTTGCATCATATTCAGAAGTTCTTTATCAGTATGACAGCTGCGCTCTTCGCTAGCAGGAGCACTCACTGGCAAACAGTGTTATATACAGTTTTCCAAACGGGGAAATTGGCCATACAGAAGCTGTTTTTGTGCAGTGCACTGATAAATTGTGCAGCCTTCAGAGAAGCCAGATGTTTTCTTATTCCTTTTTTGTTGGTCTATTCTGTGCTTCAGCCTACAAATATCTCTGCCTTTCTTTTCTGTTTGCCTTGTGATGCACTAAAAATGCTGAGCTGCTATTTAGAGTCAGGCATCTGACATTCTTTCAAGAAAAAACTGAGGAGGGGGAGACGAAACCCCGCTCACTCTCAGGTTATACAAACATCACCGAAGACTCACTCTTGCAGACACACACACACACACTCACAGCACCTTGTTCCACATGTAGCCACATGTGAGGGGCAGGCATCCAATTCAGTTCGCTCTGCTTTAGTCACGCAGATTGTTAATAAATCTTTTGGTTTTCTTCACGTTTACACTCACAAAATAACTATACAGGCCTTCATTTTTGTCAGTTACAAGATATACATACATTTTTTCCCATTGATTTAGCAGAAACCGCAAATGTCAGCATATGCAGATCACACCCAGTTTTTTTTTTTGCACTATTTGCCTCCAATTTTTCACACGCCATTGTAAACACACTGACAGGTGGCTGTGTCTACATTATGCTAAAGCTAGTAAATGCATGCCTATATGCACAAAACCTCACACTGAGCTTTCAAAGCTGTAGAGAAACATGCATTTAATACTGGAAGCGCTGTAGTTCTCATATGTTAGTCATATCAAGAGTGAGTGGGTCACTGTCAGTTGAGAGATGAAAACAATGGGAATCTAACCAACGCTGACCTAAATTTCTTGTCTAGAAATCAATAAACTGTGGCAAAGGGCATTTTGACTTTGAATCATTTGCACGTTTTTGCTTTCATTTTGTTTGATGGGTTTTAGATTTAAACAAGTAGATCTTTTCCAACACTTTAAAAATGGCTTCACAGTCTTAATCGGAAAAATAAAATAAAATACAGTGCACATTTCTCATGCATTCATACGCATCTGGTCTAGGCTGAAAGCATTTATGTGAATAATTTGGTTTACACAGATATAAATTAAGTGTCAAATGTAAGTGTTACCATAGCAATATGGTCTATTTTAAGTCTGCATAAAGAACTTCGGGTTAAGATTGATTATACAGCACAAAAACAAAGAAACTGTGAAAAAAAAGGACTTCTTAAAGTTGAAATTAGCATTTATTTGAACAAGGATCTTTCCAAATTACAAGTCTTTCTTTTTCATTTCACAAAATATTTACAACAGAAAATCCCTCCATTTTATCCCAAGAATTCAGTTAATTTCATAACGTTCATTGGTCAATGTTTCTCTTAAGTAGATCTAAAAAACAAAACGAAATAAAAAAAAAAAAAATTAACGAAACCAAAAACTTCATTCCCTGTTTCAAAAGTCATTTTATAACTGCTAGCAGTTTTATTATTTTTCTAAGAGTGCTCATAAACTCTTTTCCACATGCACTCAGTAACAAACAGGAAGCCAGAGGCTCCGCTGCTTGGAGCCGGAAACGGCATGAAACACAAGGAAGAACAATTACAGCATTGACAGTAAATGCAGAGGCATCAAGTGCACCATGACCCTCTGAACACAGGCCATTTCATCTTCGGCTGACACGTTTGCGCTGAAGCCGCTGTTGAGTCAGATATAATGAGAGGCCATGGGTAAACGAAAGAATGCGAAACCAATGCATCCTGCGTTTAACATACAGGATGTAAAGGGGAGTGTTTCTGTGGCTTTGAAGGGCGTGAGAGAGAGACACAGCACCGTCTGGATGGGGACCAGATTGAAGGGTGTGGGTGGAGGCGAGTTCTCGGTTACTTTGGAAGCCTAAGGGGAGGGCTGCGAACCAAGGTGAAGGGCATTTCCATTAAAAAGCTGCATTCAGTAGGGAAGGTCAAGCGGCAGTGGCGGCGATGACAATGCTGTGCTGTTCCAGTTTCCGGGTTGGTTAATAAACGTTTCAAATTAACATGTGCTTGTGCTATTTGTGACGAATAAAAAGACCACAGACTCCAATTTAAACAAAGCTGAAATATGGAAGGCTGGGCAACTATACAGAGTTTTTGCACATGGGTGTTCTAACAAACGACAACCATGTGAGGTTAATAAAACGTCGTGGGCTACAATTCTCTCAACAGTAAATCGCCTTAAACCATTTCATTAAGAGCTGACTTAATGGTTTTACTGCTGACTTCCATCGTTTCGCCTGATGAGTCAACGGTAATTGCGAAATTTGGGTCTTACAAAGAAAGTGCAACATTATTGATGATTCGACAAACGACAGTGTCCTCCGTCATTTCCGCATCTCTTACAAACATTGAGTGTTATTTTTAGAAGAGCAACTTGCGTTCATGGTACATAATCACAACACCATTAGTGCCTAAATAATGTGCAAAGCTATGCTTGACTTTGTGATATTAACTTTCTTTTTCACTGCTCTCGGACTTCGGCAGCGACTCCGTTCTAAATGATTGATAAGGTCTGCGTATAAAAATGCCCCACATGCATCTCTTTAAGACATCTCTCAGCGGAAAAAGATGCCCCATCTGGTGACTGGCAGCAGTCACTGGAGCAGGGGTTAACTGGTGACGTAATGCTTGGTGGAAGACTGGCCGTAGAGGCTGTAGAAGTCAGTGTGCCTGTGCGACTGAGAGGCGTCGATCCAGTCGCGCATGGACAGGCTCTGGAGAGACTGGGACATGGCTGGGGCTGAGGGCAGAGGGGCGTGGGAGTACTCCTGTGAGCTCACCGGCCAGGGGAAAGAGCTGGAGCGAGGGTAGGGCGGATGTCCACGGTGGTTGGACACGGAGGGCACCCCTGAGCAGTAACAGTTATCGACCGTGCACATCAGGATCTTCCGCGCTCCGTACTGGGGCAGCTGGGAGGAGCTGCCGTTCGGGTAATGGGAGTGCGGGAACACAGAGGCAGAGTGCGGTAAGGGTTGAGAGCCCGAGGCTGAGCTGCTGCTTCCTACGTGTTGGGTGGAGCCACACGGCCCTAGAGCTTGCTGGGAGGACTGACCTTCGCCTGGAGCAGAGCCCTGAGTGAGACTCAGGCACGGCTGCTTGGCAGCCGCAGGGCCTGATGAGGAGGAAGAGTCCATGAAGCTAGCGCCTGCTCGGCTGCTGCCACTGCCTTCAGGGAACGCCACCGAGTGCCTGCGCTTCTCGCACAGGTACGCCGGAATACTCTGAAAAAAGTTTGCGGGAGCGCTGAACGGAGCTGGAAATGAGACGAATGATAAAATAGTTAGAGAAACGGTTAATTATTAAAAAAATAAGAGCAGCTGGATACAACTTCAGAAGGTTTTATATAATTAATACTTGAACATATGTATTTTTTTTCATGCATACCTTCCAGCATCTTGCAGAGGTTCTTCTCTCTTTTAGAGATTTCAGACAGAAAGAGTTTGGAGTTGAGGCTGCCCACTTTGTACGGTGACAATGTGCTGCCCACGTATGACTGAGACCTAGAGTAAAAAATTAACCATGCCAGTTAATGTTTATACTTAACACAATGATAGGATGGGAATTAAGACTAATGAATCTTATGATAATGATACATGCATGAAAACTTTGCAGTGACTCACCTGTCCATTAGTATTTTCACAGATTTTGTGTTCTAAAGAGACAAAAAACCATTTATGTGTATTTTTTTCAATAACACGGTTCAGGCACATAAAATAATACACAAGATAAAACAACAGCTATATTAAAAAAAATTTCCTGTATTTTAGAAATTTTTTTGCACAGATATTTTCTCCCCATTGTTTAGTATACCATTCTCACAGTCTCTATTTGTAAAAGGTAAAACGTAAAAAAAATGTATGCTATTTTAATAGTACATTGTACTAGACAAAATGCAAATAATGTTTCTTTTTTTTTTCATACGTATAGTATGTGATTAAATTATGTTCTTGAATTGCATTATATTATATTATGTGCCAATAGTATGTCATAATTTGCATTTTGTAAAAAGGACTATATATATACTATATAAAATACTATATATGGAAATTGTCTGTGTATCAGCACCAGAACTTTATTTTAAGCTTTATAGTGGTAATGAAAAATGACAAATATAGATTTAGACAATAAGCAGGCCCCACCCACCAGTGTTGTGTGTGGGTTTTTGCAAAACAAAATTGTTGTGTGGGTTTTGGCACTTCAAATAAAGCGAAACAATTCCAGAACTGATTTTTTTGCAAGTCAACTGAATGCGAGAAGCTAAAATAAGACTGCAGTGAACACAAGCAATTCGAGGACAAGATGATAATAAACGCATCTGGAACATGCATGTCTGCAGCAGACTGTTGACAGGTGGGGGAAAAAAAAAATCTATTCTGGTTCTTTTTTGCTTCATTACAATAACAAAAGGAGTTTCTTTGGAGATTAAAATGCCAAATTTATAGCATCTCTTTGTTTTGGTATCCCTTTTGGTTTACTGCATCTTTCCCTCCCCTATAAAATTTGTATGTACTCTATATTTCATGAACATTTTTAAAATCGCATAGTTTTCCTTAATACTAACATATAGTCAATTCTGACTTTATATCCATAAATCTAAACAGCAAAACCCAACCTAAAAATGATATTCATGCTTAATATATCCTAGATTGCAGAGAGGTGAACTGTGTATCCAGCACATGAAAAATGGATGCCTATTATACACGGAGCCAAAAATAATCATTTTCTAGCATCTATTACACTGTTACAGTTCACAATAAATCTGAGTCCACTCATAACAGCCTGGCAGGAAAATGCTCTTCATCATCCTCACCACGACAAAAGGCAAAGGCACTTTAAAACACGGCTAAATGTCACCATTTATAACAAAAACAGGCTGTGTAGTATTGACAACAGCAATAAAAGTCAGGTCACCTTCATAAAACCGATGTCCTCTGCCTTATCGAAAACCATCTGGATGGAGCTGAGCAGTTTCTTAGCCTCTTGCTGTTTCTGGTGAAGCTGCAGGGCCTGTGCAGAGTTCTCCTGGCAGAACTTGGAATGGGCCTTATCCAGAACCTCCAGGGTCTTCCCCAGATCCTCCTCCAAGAGCTGCTGCATTTTCTGATACTGCAACTGCACCTCCTCCTTCAGGTGCTGCACTTTGTCCTGAGGTTCCACAGATCAGCACAAAACCAGAACTTATTATGCAAGTCTTGTTCTGTCTTAACAATAGGGGCTAAGCAGAGACTGCATCTGATATGGATGATTAGGAAGAGCCACTGAGGTACCGGATTCGTTATGGTACAAGAACTAGGCATAACCTTTATCTCAGACCTGTACGAATGTACTAATGTGGTCATTAATCACAGTAATAGGAAGAGTGTCTGGTATTAAAAAGCTAAGTGTTTCGTTCCAAAGCTCGCAAAGCAAAGGATGCAGTTGTTCTGTTAATAATAATAACGTGATTTAGCTCGTCAATGTACAACGTTTCGCACTTACTTCCATGAGACATTTGTCAGATTCTAATTTGTAGAGCTGTTCTTCTATGTCCTGAACCCGGTCCTCGATACGATCCTGCTGTTTGATCAGCATTTGCTAGAATACAAGAAGAGAAGATTTGATTTGGCTGAATCAGAATATTTGGCCATGTTCGGATGGTAACTGTAATCCATTATCCATATATAAAAAATTACATAAAAAAACAAACATCAATCATAAACCATCTTCCACCACAATCAACCATTTTGCAACAAACTGCTCCAAAACTTTAAAAGAATATTGTGCGTGAAGACCATGCTTGTAAACGTCGCTTGTGATGAGAACATTTTTCTATGTCTTTTCCAATCTGCAATGCAATTTGTATGCAATTATGCAAAAAATATGCAAAATGTGTAAACATTATTTGTGTATTTTGGACACACAAAATGCTGGCTATGAAATTACCCGAGCCAAATTCATTCCTCACTATAAAAATGCCATTTCCACCACTGCCATTTCCAAAATATTATGAAATGACATGACCTGAGGTAGAATGGAAATGGCAATTTGGTAAAAATGTTCGTGGTTTTCAGGACAAAGGAATTTCCTCTGTATGCATGGCACTGTATAATAACAAATTAGTGCATGAAATGTGCGTTTCATGAGAACTGAATGCTAAGAAGAATGATATTTAATCGGTTTCATTTGCATACTTCACATCAACAACACAGTTTCAAACAGCAATATTTACCAAGTGGTAAAGCAAATTAATCTTTCAGAGTTTTCAGTCACAGACATAAAAAAAATAAAAAAACGTATTATGCTATTCTAGACGTTTAATCATTTACTTTTAAAAACATGTCTTAATATCATTCTGAAAATGCAAGGAAGAATCACAAAACTACTGTAATGACGTTTCCGGGGGAAACTTGATGGGCATTTAATAAATCACAATATTCACTATGTTGCTTAATTATATATCACCAGTACAAAGAATAAATCTACAATATTTAGTTCAGCTCAAAGATCATATATAAACAATAAGCAGCAAAGAGAATACTCATGAAAGAATCAGTATTCTACATGTCTAATGCTGTAAGAATTCTGGATACCAGAAAATCAATTCAAGTCTTATTTTATTGCCAAGACAATGATTGAAGAATCTAGTATTCTGGTTAACTAGCATATTCTTGTCTTTTAAAAACTACATAAAGAATACGCAGCACTGAGACAAAAAGATACAAAGTCACTTCTGTTGTAATGGCACAAATGTAACTTTGCTAACTTCCTGTTCCTTTCTTTTCAATGAATGCAATTGTCAAGGCCCCTCGGAGAAGGACTGGTGGCTGAAGAGGAATTTCAATTATTTTCCTTTCATATTCAATGGCAAACAAAGGGGGAAAAAAAACACAATCAACAAACGACTTGCGACGCCTAACAGAAGTTCAGTGGTACCTAAGGAACAAACCAAATTAGTTTTAATTAAACAAACGCCTCGTGCAAGAGGCAGTCACCAAAAAGAAGGTGGGGGTGCTGTCATGGCAACAAAGCTCTTTTTTTCATATCTGTATATTCAGAGGGGAATATGAGGGAGGAAAAAGGAGGAGGAAAAGGAAAGACAGCATAGAGGAGAGCAACGAGATAGAAGGAAGGCTCATTTCACACCGTCTTTCCCCATTTTGTCTTTGTCTGCGTCCAAGGCAGAGACAAATCGTGTTGACCCTGTGAGTGTGTATTTTGGAGCAAGGCTCCGTAATGAATGCAGGCTAGCTCACAGATAAAACTGCTTCCTGTAGAAAGAGGACAAACCTCAACCACATCAAGCCACTTTATGCTCAAAAGCTAACAGGCAAAAAACAGGGCTTGCGCTGCCAAAGTTGACTGAGGGCACATCTAATTCAGTAGCGTGACGTCAAATTTTAATAACCTCACATGCGGGATGAAAGATTAAACAAAACAGGTATTCCCGTACAAGCAGGAGAAGTCAATTTTGGTATTTTTCTTCACGCTCAAGAGTAATGCTGTTATATAATTCTGATTCATCTCGGCTACAAAGAGTAAAAAACAAAGGGAATCAATGTCAGTCTTCAGAATGCAGCAGTACAGGACAAACGCAAGACCCAGAGAGGGATGCGCTGCAAACTAATGATCTTCAATCACACCGTCTGACAGACGCTTATAACAGCTGACTGTACCCTCTGTGCCAAATGAACTACATCAATCACTGCCGATGATACGCGCAGCCAAACCTTTTCCTTTCAACAGATTTTGTTTGTTGAGCGTATGACAAATTGGATCCACAATCACATGATACTGGGTAAACGGACTTGTTTTAGTGTATCGCGCTTGTGCATCAACCGATTTTCTTGTGGCGTAAATCCATTACCAAGATTTGCATCCAAGGAATTGGATTTGGCAGTGAATCAGGCTAGACTAACATCTACGTTACCAAAAATGACACATATTTACAGTATGATGTGCAATATTCATCTTAGCACAGCAGGAGATCTATCTTGCATACATTTTTAGAGCGCATAATTTAAAGCCATATGGAGCCATTTTCTCCCTATTAAGTCACTTACTGCGGTAATTTAAAGGGATAGTTAACCAAAAATAGAAATCTGGTAAAAACCTGCATCCTGAATAACATCTTAATGGGTTTTTGTCCACACACAAAGTCAGTTGGGTCCAGTTTTGTTTTTGGACCCCACTGACTTTTATTATAGAGGCAAAATGTTCTTTTAGAATATCATCTTTTTTGGTTCTGCAGAGGAACAAAATAACATGGACGAGGATGAATAATTTATGACAATTTTAATTCTGGTTGAACTCTCTCTTCAATCTGTGGTGAATTTTGCGACGTGCTTCACAATAGCCAACAGTATGCGTTTGGTTTCTGAAAACAAGTTCTGTACCATCTACTCCTTTACAGATTAAATTGGTGTTTATCTACATCAACAATCAGGAACAGAAGAAAGGTCAAGAAGCAGAAAACCGCATGGAGACAGAGAATGTCTTTGAAGCTTTAGGATCTAAGACCATGGCCTAATTGTAGTGACTGATGAGCTCGGGCTGCCGGCAGAAGCCTGGAGGGTGGAACCTAATACCTCATGGCAGCGGTGCTGGCTTGCCATCCAGGACGGACCTCTCTCAAGGGGGAATGGGGGTAGGGTGCTCAAAATCACTGTCATTTCAAACCAGCGTCTCTTCCGCCAAGGTCAGAGTGAAAGAGGCAATTGCAACCTTGCCCTGAGCTACAGCCCCAGACAGAGCCATTTTGCCTTGTAGCAGATGAACATGGAAGGACAAATGGTGTCCATCAAAAGACGGTAAACTTAGCATCCACAAACAAGGACTACCTGTGAAATAGAGGTCTGAAAATCCCGAAACATCCCAAACAGGCATGGTTTCAAATAGCTTGGGTTACGACACAACAAAGGTTCATTTTGTAGATTGATTGGTCATTGCCAACATGTCCTGTCACGGAAATGTCTGGGATAACTGATGGCATATGATTTATATAATCAACATGAATGGAAATTATGCTGACAGCATACGCATGAATCAAATCAGAGGCTTTACTTCTTACACATATAAAGCTACTGCAAAGGGGAAAAATCCACCACTAACCCAAGGGATATTTGATGCAGATACAATATCTGAGCGGTTTCCATTCTGTCTGTGAATTTTGTTTGGTTTTAGGTTTATGAAAAGGCTATAAAAACATCTAGAGCAGTGTGCAATGTCGATTAATTAAAACAAGACAATTCAGGTTGTTTTGTTGCAGCAAACCAGGAAAACGCAAGAGGATGTTAAAGGTAAATTAAATCCAAATCTGGCCTTTTCCCCTCATCTGTGCCACAGAAAATAAGACTCATCATTAAATTCTCCAGTCGCAGTCCTCCCCCTCCCCAAAACGCCACGCAAGGATGCACCTGTGCTGGGAAGATAAGCCCAAAGGAGAGCTTCGGTATTGTTTGCAGCTCTACCCAATTGTTTATCATTCAAATGGAAGAAAAAAAAAGGGGGGGAAGGGGACAGAATAGTTAGCAACTGCATCGATAAACCTCGTCGTCATCTCTGCCAAACCCAGAAGTGAACGACGACCTTTAGCTGGAAGTAAAACAACACAATGTAGAACATAACACAAGAACTTGAAACCACTTACTCTGATATCGTTACGTCTGACTTCTATATCGCACACCGCGTGGCCGTGGTTGGTAGCACATCTGGAGAAGCAGCAGTACTGGCAGACGGCCACATGCTCGGTTTCACAATGATAAAGTCTGTACTCGTCGTGCTGTGGACAGCTCCAGGCCCGCACGTCCTCCGCGTCCACCAGCAAGTGTCCAGCGTTGGAAGAGGGCTGCTGGAGATGGGTCTGCACGTGTGAATGGCAGCAGGGCGCATTGCACCTGAGGCAAACCTTTTGGGCTTGAAGCGGAGGGCCGCGTCGGCACAGAATGCAGTGCAAAACCGCCGGCGTCTTCTCAACGTTTAACGCGTTAAACTTCTCCACGATGTTGGACAGTTTGTGGTTCTTCTCCAGAGCCGGCTTTTGGCTGTAGGCATGGTTGCATTCGGGACAGCGAACCATTCCTGTATCTTTAGACCAGGCCTCGTTTATACACATGCGGCAAAAGTTGTGTTTGCAAGGGAGCTGAACCGGCTCCGAGAACACGTTCAAGCAAATAGGGCATATGAGCTCCTCTTCCAGACAGTTCTTCCAGTTCTCAGCCATCATTAATGCTCACAAGTCAAGGCAAAAACTGCATAAAATAGGTTTTCCTCTGTCGGTACCTGAAATGGGGTGGTGTGGGAACCACAAGGACCTTGCTTTTTCCCACAAACCTCAACTTTTTGTGCCAACGAGAGTGCGAATACTCTAGGAGAGTATACTTTGAGCACACTTTAGCTCAAGGCAACATCATTACACCACCCACTTCTTCATTCGTTCGTGTCAACTGTAGGCGTCGGCGAGAATTTTGTTGCCACAGCACTAAAGTGGACTTTTCTGTCTTGTGACTTTAAATGCCAACACACTAGTTCATATTCTACATGTATGGCCAGTTCCTGCGCCCACTAGTTATGTACGACGACTATGAATAATCCAGTCTGCCGACGACCAGCCTGACAGCTCCTCGTTCACTAGGTAAAGACACGTTGATAGGCCGTTTTTCGAGAGCAGCTTCGAGTGAGAGACTAATAAAAGCTGCTAAAAGTAAATTATTATCCTCACGACAAGGCTTTTGTTGTTTTTGAGCGCTGCTATTTTGACATAGCATCACACTGACATGGATTTTACTCCCAAAGAGGATTATAATGGTTCTACAGACGTACGTTACGCTTTACGTTAAAATATTCACATCGCACATCCCCGCGGCGTTATGAATTCGGATTTCATAGAAAACAACGATCGTAACTAGACCAATCGGTCAATTGTAATACATATGTGTAGACTACGCGCATACGACACTTCCCCTCATTATAACAAAGGAACATAGAGAGAACATACACTGGTATGTAACCAAGTCTAGAGAAAACTGGACTGCCGAGTGCCTTCACTTTGATCTCTTCGGGCGAGAAAAAAATAACGAAGTCTTATTCCGATACACCTCCAAAAATAAACACACAGCCCTTCAGATTTTTAAAGCGAAACGGAGCGCTTCTCGCTACTGGAGTCTGTCATCTGCCATCTTGCGTCCCTCTTTAAAAATGAAAAAGAAAACGTCTCTGTTTGGCCCCCATCAAGCCTCTCTCGCTTTAGTGCTTGAAAGAAATCAAAAGTGGATTACAGGCGTGTGTTTCTTCGCTGCTTCCGAGTCCTATCGTGGCCGATTCCTGAGAGCGCGCGTCCATGGGTCGATCCTCAAACCGGGCCGATCTCACCATGGTATTATTTATGGTTTTTTCCTCTTCTCTCGTTCGGGCTTTGATGAGGGTTGGAATGCAGGGACAGAAAAGAGAGTTTCAATACACACAGAGCTTCACACTCGCTCCTCCCCTCCCAGCGACCACTCCGCCAATCACGTGACTCATCACAGTTTTGACATGCCAAAAGGAGGGGCTTCGCGCAGCGGGGCGGGGCTTTGTTTAAAAGGGCATTCACAGCCGGGGAATAACGCGAAGATTAGTGGGGATTTTGAATCATCCCAATGACTCGAATCCTTTGAATCGTTCGTTCGAATTAACCATTCAATGACTCGTACATTGATCATTTTTGAATTATTATCTATATAAAACTGAACTTTTTATCGAGCTTTATATTTTTTTATAACTTTATTTGAATTTTTAGTCGTTCTGTTTTGTGCTTTTGGCATTTCACTTTTATTTTAAAATTAATAATTATTAGTTTTTTTATTTTACTGTTAGTACCTAGTGTTAGTGATCTAACTCGGCCAGCTGTGTATATCATTTTGTGCAGATCATTCACAAGTTTTATTATTATTTTTTTATTAACATTTGTGTGTCTGCCAAATTATTGGCTGGTTTTACAGTCTATAAAAGTAGGGAAAAAAGAAAGGCTTCAAATGGTAGATTCACACAGTGAGCAAAAAATATGATTCAGTGCTTAGAAGTGAATGACAATGTTCACTAAACATTAGTTAAAATACAATGGCTTGTTCATGAAAAAAACTAGAGCTGATCACAGTGATGTGAAAGTAGTTTTTTTATATACACAAATGGACCCACTTTTATTTATGGGCCATATTTATTTTTTTAAAAAAAATAAAAGTGTTATTTTGCTAATTTAAATTTGTTACCTGGCTGGTTTCATTATCCTTATCACCGAAAGATCAAGAATGTCAACACATACACAGCTCTAATTTCCCATTGCAAGGAGTGAATAGGTTTCTTTGAGTAATGAGTTGTTGTTGCCCTTTTAAGAGGAGCTTCGTCATTACCAAAAACATGATCAGTTCAGGGAATGGGTGAGATGGGGGGATTACGGGGATTTCTTCCTCGAGCTGTAATGACATGAAGTTGTTAAATTCGCTGACATAATCCAGTCCTTCCCACATAGGAAACTACTCAAATATCCGACAGGTGACATAGACAGTACAGGAAAAAATGTCACATTCAAGATCTCTAACAAGTGTTTTTTAAGTTGACAAGCAGTCCTCGTACTGTAAATGTTATTACACATCATAAACAATCCCAATTATCTCACAATCTGCTAGACAAAAGGACAGAAAGCTCTCGAGGCTTTTTTTTTCTTCTGCTTGCTCTGTCCTCATGGGAACCAATTATACAAAGTAACTCGAAACCTGCACCTAGCTAACCTAGTCATGTGGTGCCTCATTTTGTTGGATCATTCAGGTATTTATATGCATACACCAGGATTATACGTATTTATATTTGTGACATACACAACATCAGTGCTTAAGTGTCAAAATCTAAGTACCAAGTGAAACCTGATGACCAGCATGTACTTGCACATTGGTTTTGGATGAATGGATTGAAGTATTTTTGAGTTTAAAATGGGTTGATGCTGAACCAGTCACTAAAAACTGTTTCAAAGCATGCATTTAGCAAGAACAAGAACAAGAACACGACATTACTATTGTAAAACATTTATTTGCAAGCAAAATTATTGAAACAATGGGCAAAAGCACTGAAATAACTAAAAGCCACAGCTCATACTCTGACACATTTGTGTAAAAATGCGAACATTTAAAATAACTGCAATGTTTCCTACAATAAATAACCATGAAATAATAAAATATCAGATGTGCTTATTGTGCCCCAACCAGTAGCTGATGGACAAAAACGAATCATCTAAGGCCTAAAATATTATAATTTTTTTTTGCAATGATCATACAGGAAATGCAATTTCACGAATGCCTCGAAAATATTTTTTACTAAAAGTTAATAATATAAATTTGGCAATACAAATTTTAATTTGGAAAACTCTTTTATAAAACTATTTCTGTAATTTGTCAATTTGTATTTCAGACTGGCCAAGGAATGAATTACCATCTTGACAACTCTGCCTCTAAAAACACAAAAATAAAGTGAAATTGGACAATTGGTACAAAAATAAGTTAGTTATACATGCTAGTACAACGCACAGTCTGCATTTAAGTTCATGTGAACTATAATATTTTGTAATAAAAATCATTGATAGCAATGAGTAACTGAATGAATTTCAAAAAGCTATATAAAACAGATGTTACTGGCCACGAAACAACTTCAACATCTGGCCGAATTACAAAGACAATGTATAAGTCCTGACAGTATAAAAGAAAACACCACAGAATATCCATGCAATTCCGCATCACGTATCCCTGGAATGCTGCTGAACTTACTGTAAACATGCCCTTTCTCAGAACACAGTGTATTTTTTCACATAAAGTTAAAACATACAGGCAAGGGAGATGTGATTCGATTTGGCTTGATTATAAACCCATATAACTATACATTGAGACTTCAGAACAGGAGGCTTGGGGGCAGTACAGTTCAACGTAGTCCCAAACCGCTAGATTGTTTAAATGGTCCATTCATTTTTGGTCATATACTCAATATACATACCTAACATTTAGCAAAAATAGCAAATTAAGGCAGGTTTTGATTATACGGGACCATACATTCTGTCTTGAGTGTCTTTTGCAGTATTTGGCGTCACCATTCTCCATTCAGGGTCTGTTGGCAGCACGCCTGGTCTTGGGGAATGTCCACGACTCATCTTTCTTTCCTCTTTCTATGAATACAAGAACATTAGATAGCCTTGACATCAATGAGGTGGCTGTGTTGGGCACCTTGCCTTAGGGTCTTGATGTTTTGTAGTCTTCGCCCGTGTAGAGTGAAGCGAGACCACGCCAGCAGCTGCAGAAGGGCACAGGAAATGGGCACGAACACCAGCAGGTAAAAACAACCCTGACGAAGTGGCACGGGGACCACAGGAGCAGCAATTGGTGCTTCTGCCATCGAGTTTCTCTCAAAGATGTCATATCCTGGAAAATAAGGGATGAGACACAAATGCGCTTTTAGAATCCTGAAACAAATATTATC
The DNA here is from genome assembly GCF_018831695.1 of Puntigrus tetrazona. NCBI lineage: Eukaryota > Metazoa > Chordata > Actinopteri > Cypriniformes > Cyprinidae > Puntigrus > Puntigrus tetrazona. The sequence goes on along the minus strand of NC_056710.1, from coordinate 14,900,079 downwards.
GTGGTTTGCACAGAAAAATACTAGGCAGCGCAACAGAGTTTTATTGAGTGACAAATCAGCATATTAAAATAATTTCTGAAGGATTATGTGACACTGAATACTGAATACACACACACACACACCTGCTAAATAATTAAATGTAATTAATATATTAATTGACTGCGCACACACCTGTGTAGAGACACAGCAGCCAGGTACCAATAAGAGGGGCAAAGGTCTGGCCAGGCTTGGTTACCAAGGCAACCATACCAAAGAGCAGGGCAGAAGCTGCTTGTTGACGGTGGTTCAACACAAAGTCCTCATCCACTAAGTCTGTGATCACCAGGTTCAGAAGTTTACATGTGCCCTCTGTGAAGACGCGATTACTGTGGGAAGATTCAATGCAAAATAATAAACACAGATAAAAGACAATGCTGAGGAAAGATGGTCTAAATCTGTTCAGTCTAACAAGCATCCTTTTATTAATCAACTAGCGTCAACATAAATTAAAATATGATGTGTTTTTCATCAAAGTTAGAAGTTTAGCACATGAAGAAATGTACATAATCATAATAATTAAGACATTTTACTTAAATTGTAAATCATTTTGCACATTATCACCACAAATTATTTCTTCAAAACCTTCAAAAGTCATTTTTACAACAATTAGTTTAAAATGGTTTAACATGAATGAATATGACATGACGATATATGCAGTACATTTAAGAAGATAAAGATTTTTTATCAATATTATGCAACATTCAAGATGATCTATTCTCCCTGTTTTTTCAATGTCATACAGTTCACAGTAACAATACAGAGAGGACACGTGTGTTTTCTCTCCGCACGTGCCCTTGGTCTGTTAGCATGGATAAAAGTTCTTTGTTTCAAGTCACTTGAACCAACATGGTTTTGCCAGCAAACAAAAGAACACCTGCTCCTTTTAAACAAAAACTAATAACTGAAACATTGATAATGTTTTGAATTTCATATCACAAATAGAGGCAGAACACCTGTAGTCTGAAAGCAGAAGGGAAAGTTCATTTCTCACCTAGCAATAAAGATGCAGAGCAGGTAGACGTGGTCCGCTCCGGCTAAAAGCATGACCACGCTGAGGCTCAACTTCAGGAGGAAGAGCCAGCGGACAACCTGATAGACACCCAGTCTCCGGCACAGCGTCAAAAAGTAGAGATTGTTCAGATGAGGTGCAATGTAAGAAATGCCTGTAATGTCACAGGGAGGGAAAAAAAAATACAAATCACAAAACATCTTATACCTTGGTACGCGCAAGAAACTCTCAAAAAAATGACGTAGCTTGCGTTGTTGATGTGCTGGGTTTATGTGAATGATTTCTTTGCATCTTACCCAACAGGAAAGATCCGGTCGAGGCAGAAATATGGTCTGACAGGAGGTGCTCCAAAAACAGAGGAAAGAAATTGCTGTTGAAATGGCAGTGGAATACCTGGAGATGGTGGGGTACAGGATAAAACACATAATTGGTTCTCTAACCGGATGATTACAGAAAACACCGCTTTAGCTTTGTCTTTTGTGCATGCTGGCTCATATTTACCTGTACAAGGTTCATAGAAACAAACCACATGAAGTTCTTGTGGCGTGACAGCTGCTTTAGATATTCCCCAAGAGTGACTGGCTTCTCAGGTGAGGTAAAAGGAGCCTGGCCGACGCTCAGTCTATGAGGACGTCAAGGAGGAAGAATGGGAGGCAACAAAAGAGATAAAAAAAAAAGGTGAGTGGAAAACTTACATGTGACCCAGGACCACAAAAGCAGTCTCAAGTAACACTGTTATATTTCTAGCAATAGCCAAAAAATATATTGTATGGGTCATTACTGACTTTTCTTGTATGCCAAAAATCATTAGGTTATAAAGTAAAAATCATGTTCCATAAAGATATTTAGTCAATATTTCTTACTGTAAATATATTCAAATGTCATTTTTAATTTGTAATATGCATTACTAAGGACTTCAATTGTCAGCTTTAAAAGGCAATTATTATATTTAGAAATTTTTTAGCACCAAAGTATCTCAACTTGCACTGTCATATGATTGACTGCGATTAATCACTTCCAAAATAAAAGTTTTTGTTTACATAATATGTACGTGTGTACTATGCATATTTAGTATGTATATGAAGTTTATTTGCAAAACCCCTTTGTTTTTTATTATGCTATCATGTTTTTACTGTGTTTTATTTGTTTATTGCTAGTTAGCTAATTAATTTAGCATTTTTTTTATCTAGTCAACTGCAGTTTAATTGAGATTAATTGGAATGCACAATGAATGAAAAAAAAAACATAATTTCTGAAAATTGTTACCCGTTTTTGCAAACAAACTGTTCATATGTAAATATACACACATACAGCATATATTTTGAAAATATTTACACATATATGTTTATATGTGTACATATCAGCACCCTTGGTAAATATGACCAAAGGTGGCTGTGAAAATCAATTGCACTGTTAATCCTTTTGAACATTTATTAAAAAAAAAAAAATCTAACCTTTCATTGGATAATAAGAATTTAGAAAAACAAATGTTTTTCTCAAATAAATGTTGGACACAATTATTGGCACCCTTAAAAATTCTCTGAGTATAGTATCTCTAAAGTACATTCTTATTCATATTCACAATTTTGAGCACTCTGGGGTGATTATGAACATGAAATTATCCAGCCATGGCTTCTTGTTTCAGAGAAATATAAATAAGAGGAAAAACAAAGACCAATTTCCCTTAATCATCCATCACAATAAGGAAACCCAAAGAATATATTTATGTGCAGCAAAAGATAATTGAGCTCCACAAATTAAAGAAGTGGCTTTAAGAAAAGAGCTATTGCAGTAAAAATCCCCATTTCCACCATCAGATCAATGATTAAGAATTTCTATAAAAAATTATATAATAAATACTTAATCCTGGCTTCTATGGTCAGATGACACTAAAAAAGAGAGTTTTATAAGCAATCACTCAAGATAGGTTTGGCAAACACAAGGATAAACAATGAAATATACTGCTGCATTTTTGATGTTGTGGGCCTATATTTCTGCTGGAAATCTTGTTTAGACACATGGCGTCATGGATTCTATCAAATGCCAACTGATAAAAAGAAAACACTAAATCAAAGCGACTTAGTAGAAAATAATCTAAGTTGAAAAAATACATGGTTAAGTAAATTATGGCAAAATGAAAATTTTTGGGTGAAACATTCCTGTGCTGGTAACACAAATACTGAATGTTCACATCCAGCGCTATCAACATTCCTCCCATGAGCGAGGCAGTTAACCCCAGGTTGCTCCATGGGGACCGGCTCTGCAATTAGTATGGTGTAAATTGCTTCAGATGAAAAGTAACTGCTAAAGATGAGTAACATTTAGCTCTGCAAAACAATAACGCTCTTACTCAGCGAGTGCTTGGCTCTCGTTCTTGCGTAGCTGGACTTCATTCTGAAACCGGTGCCGCAGGAGACGTGAAACCACAAAAAAACCTAACATTGAGAGAGTGGCTAGAGCCACGCAAAAGAGTCTGAAGGAGTAGAAGTTTTCCTTGTTCCAGAAGGAGTAAGAGAGGAAGACGGACAGCGAGCCCATCGCACTGAACAAGGAACTGTGGAAGTTGAGGCGCGTGCGATCGTGTGCTGACACGGCCAGGTCGGCCAGGAGGGCGTTGTGGTTGAGGTCGACCACCGTGAGGAAACCATCGTAAAGGCACAGGCAGATGAGGAACTGCAGTCCAGGCCAGGTCCAGGCAACCCAGAAGGCCAGGAATGAGAGGGCAAAGAGAGGTCCGCTTCGGGACAGTGCCTGAAGACGCTTAAGGACCACCTCGGGGGACGTGATCTGGGACCCAGACCTGAAGAGTCAGACAAAGATTTACATGAGACATGTACCTGCTGAAATATGGATTGCCGATTTGAAGAAAGTGAATATTCTCACTGAGGGGAGCTCAGGAATGAGCGGTCACTCAGCCAGCCAAAAAGAGGGTCGTTCAAGCTATTCCATATAAGAAACACAGTCTATGAGAAAGAAACGACATAACAAACAGAAAAGAAAACGTTAAAACATCAGCATTTTAGCCAAATATAATGAATAAGCATTTTCAAATGATCACAAAACACTGTACAATTCCAACATTTAGGGTCTGTTATTTTTTTACAATTTGAAATAACATCTTTCAATTTTTACACATTTTAAAATGTACCTTATTCCTGTGATGGCAAAAGCTGAACTTTCAGCATTGTTACACCAACGGTGCTCAAGTAACATTTATTACTACTCATGTTAAAAGCAATTGTTAAAAACGTTTGAAAACCATTTTTGACTTTTGATGAATTTAATTAATTAGTCATAGCTCAATAGAAGCCTATATAAAAAAAATGGAAAAATTCAATATATTTTTTTTTATTAAAACATTTTTAATCATAGGCACAATTATGCATTATGAATCTTCTTTTTTTCCTTTACAAATAATAATTTCGGAATCTTAAGTAACTGAACTCACCTCTCCCACCCAAAACGACAACTTGTCAATCTTGTAAACAGACACAAAGGTCTCCACGTAATATAGTAAGAAGACATTGTGAAGAATGGAGACGAACAGAGCCAGGGAGCCATAAAGCACAGCCGTCGAGACGCCCTGGCAGAGGCCCCATACCCTCTTTCCCATCCTTTGCTACTTCTCTCCGCTCTTCCTGCCCACGCAGCGCTCTACACGTCCCACAGGCCGGGCAGGGTGGGGTCATCGCTTTATCCACCCCTGCAAACAGACACACACCAACACAAACCAACCAGTTCAAAACCATGCAGTCTCTTATTCTGTAAAAACTGAGTCTGCTTAATGTCTGTCGGCCGTTTTTAGACCGAAAATTACCACTACTTGAATTAGATTCAGGGACCGTAACAGCCAAGCCAATGAGAAAACCGAGCATCTGTATTACATTATCAAGCAGCTTATGCTATGTTTTAATGATTCAGCACTTTGCTTGATATGAATCTGGAAAAACAAGCTAAAGCCAGACAAGACGGAAACCTTCTGAGCTTACATAATAATAACGTCGGGGAAAGTTAGGGGAAAAACGTCACCAAAGATGCTTAATCACAACTTTTACAAGTAAATTGTATTTTTTTGGGTATGAAATTCTAAAACATATTTCATTTGTTTCAAAATAAGATGAATCCTTTTCTAAATCAAAAATGAATCAGAAAGAAAAATCTCTTTAAATGGTTTCCTTATATTTCCATTGAGAGTGTTATGGGGAATTTGGGAAGAAGGCAGCCCATTTTCCATATTCATAATAACAAAAACAGTCTGGACTTCTTTATAGAGTGTCATGTGAGCAGTTCTTCAGTACTTTCCGGTCACACCTCCATATTGTGCCTGTAAAACCATTTCTAGCAGAAAATCATCATAAATCTCGCAGAGAAGTGTAATTGCACATGAACTTTAGATTTTAATGAGCCGGATGATCTCATCCCAGCTTCAATGGCGACAATAACAAACACTGTTATTCAGTCCAGAGATTTCTCTGGGGTCTGATGAGAGATGTAACCTGAGCAGAATTAGTGTAGGCCGAGGCCTGCGATTCCTATCAAATATTGAACACTTTCCAATACTAGGGTGGAGCAGGCTGTATTGTGCCAGAGTCATGTGAATTTCCTCACGCACAGCAAATCCTTTATTTCTTTAGCGTTGGACATCCGTGACAACCTTTCGCAAATATCACCAACCTCAACCTGGCACACATGGCACGGCAAAAAGCAAATGACAATGTTTTCTGGGTAGCACACCTGATGTTCGCATACTTCGCAAGCTCACACAAGTCATGGGATTCTTTGAAAACACCCCCTTTTTATACTTAAAACAACTTTAAAATAACCTTGCCCCCCAGCTCTTTGAGAGAACAACGAATCAGAGTTCTGAACAGTTAAACTACCCTCGACGTACGAGTGAAGTTGTTACTCCAGGCCAGATTTCCGTCTGATCTAAGCAGTGAATCAAAACACACTTCACTGGATCGCGTTGCATGCAGCGATTCTCTTCTCATCTCATCTCGTTTCTAAAGGACAGGTGGCTGCTTCCCAGCCGATACGATTCAGCAATCTTTGATCCAACAAGAGATCAAGTGGCACGGAGCAAAAGACCAGCGTTTTGGCAGCGCTGTGTTACAGTGACAGGTTGTCCACCTGTGTCTATTCTCCAGAGCAACAGGATGCGTGGGAATTATTCTCACGTAGACGGAAGAGTCTTTTTCTTGACTAAAACATCAAACATTCGCACCCTTTTTAAACAAGTGCTTTAACAAATACACTGTAAAAACAATAGCTAAACAGCTTTCACGGAACTGTGTTTCTGTGTCTGTTTTCAGTCTGAAAAAAAGAATAGAATAACCATTAGGGCCACGTAGGATATATATCATTTACATATAAATAAAAATATAAATGTAATTTAATGTTCTTATATTAAAAAAACAAAAACTTAATTGAGTATAATGAGGCCTTTTTTAAATGTGATCGGAATGTTGAAGGGAACAATTAATTTAGAATCATGCAATTTCTTGAGATAACACACATATTATTTGTCATAAGCTATTGAATGATGCCTCTTCTTTTTAAAAAAATTATATTATATTAAATAATATTTTTACAAGAATAACACAATTATTTTACATTGCAATATATAAAGTCATTTTTTTAATTGTCAAAATCTATAATTGACCATAATGAGGCCTTTTCTAATTTCTAACTAGACACTAAAGACCACAGTAATATAAATTATATAATATCTATTTTAAGTTGCTCACCAAACTAAGCGTTTTATTACTTTACATTAGCGACAAATATAACATTAATGTATCGTATATGGACGCAACTCATATCGCATGTACTCTGCTTTCTCCTCTTTTTTAATACATAAAGAGCTATTGATCACATTGATCAGACTCCTGACAGCTCCAAGTCAATATTCAATAATACATAAATATGTCACCGATTCAAAACACAACACATAGATGTTTAAGCTGAAAACGTTGGAATGGTTGCTTCAACTCGACAATTATACTTCGATATTTCATTTAATTTTCCTGAACATAATTGTTTAAAAACACATTCCACAACCGAATGTTTCCGCCTTGATTACGTTACGTGTTCACTACCATAACGACACAACACTCGACTAGCAGATCAGCGCTAGCAGCTGACGTTAGCGACTTTACTCGTAGTAATTCACCACGCTTAACCGACAGCGTTTAAATTCGACCGCAGAGTCGCATCACAGCCGAAGGGGGAAAAAATCGCTCGCGTCTGACCAAACTACGACTTCGAGCCGCGACGCGGCGCTTTAAAGCCTAAAATAACCTTTAAACTACTAATTCCGCTCTGAGTTGAGCTCGCTAGCAGGCTACCCGCTTTCACGTCGAGCGACGCGACGTGTACCGAGTCTCAGCCCGCAGACGGACCCGCTCCACCGGCTGACCGGTCGATTCTGAGATTTTAGATGTTCGTCTGTTAGACGCTTACCATTGGGAGCCGGTGTCAAAGCTGCAGTCGCCTGAGGATCAGGTCGGGCGCTGTAAACGTTTTCTAGGACTCACAGTTGTATGGAAACATGTCATGTGTTGGACGAGGAAGCCCGTGACGTCACGAGTCTTCCCTCCTCCTTCCATCATCATCATCATCATCACTCCATCTGTACACGTACAAACAGGCACAAGCTTATTTAGTAACCTGATAATACTGTATACTACGTCGTTTAAATTGCACATCATTTTGGCGGTAAAATAAATGAGGAGGAAATGAATGAATGCAGCATTGCGAAGTACTAAAGAGCTGGACATGCGAGAAACAAACTTTTTTGCCGATGTTTGTTTGCATACTAAGAAAGCAGTTAAGACAGGCTCATATCGTCCTTTAACGTGCTTGAATAATGTTTAGCCCACCCCCTGGCTGTAGGCCTATGTGTTTTTTGTATACATATTATTTTTTGGTTTGTGTTTTCTGTTTTCATGTACTCCTAACTGTACTGTGTAATTCAAATAAAATAAATAAAAAGGACAAAATAAAATACAGAGGCCCACATCAGCGAAACCAAATACTATTTAAATTATATTGTATACTGAGAAATTGTATCATATACAGTATTAATTTCAACTAAACAGTATGAATTTAGCGTTTGTATTGTAGAATACAGAATAACAACATATAGTTTAAAGTTCGAAAAAAGGGAAACCTTAAAAAAGTACCATAAATATGAAGAAAATAGTTAAAAAAGCAGGCCTATAAATTATTTATATATGTATTATTCCTCAATATTTAATGTTGTGCCATAGTAAATTTTAAGTACTGAAATATTTTACCATATGAACACAGCTGAGATTAACTTTTCGCGTGAAATCTATCTATTGTGTTATTTGTATTCAACATAAGGCCTAAAGCAAAAGATTTTTTTTTTTGTCTAACTAGTTTAAAAAGGGGGACTTATTTGCTATACTTATTGTTGTCTTCTCGCCTCCTATGTGACTCCTAGCCCCGGCGTGCCCACGTGCTGCATTTTTAATATTAACCTCTAGATGGCAACCAATACAAATGAAGCGACTGAATCCTTGTCGCAACGGTCGCACATTTACCCCCTCCATCCCTGATGAATGCACAAGTCCGTTGCGTTCTCAAAAAAACTTAAAGAAATCTAAGATATTGTAAATCAATGCATTCGAGAAGTGACATTGCGACACAAAGCCTGGGAGGCGTGGCCTCCGTGAATATTAAGCAGAGAGGCGTGGCTTGGCTTCACCTGAGACTGCTCCGAGGAGCGTGCAGCATGTAGCGCAGTACACGGTCAGATCTCTGGAGCAGAGGCATCATTAGAAGAACAACAGGGAATCCAGTGGAAACACGGGATGACCGATGCTTACTTTTTCTGAAAGAGTCAGGTAATTCAGCTACAGAGTTTGGGATGCGTTCTTGACATTTTGCATGCGCTTTTTAAAAATTGCATCTGTGTAGTTATCATTAGTAGGTATCTTGCGCATAATCTATTGTAATGTAAGCGGAGCCTGCTGGGATCTCTACACGCAGGTGAAGGTGACTGGAAATGAGTGCCAGAAGTGTCCTTTAAAAATACCGCAGTGGTGTGCAATCTGATGTAGACCACGCGCAGACACAAACTAAACTCTTTTACAATGATAATGAAAGTCGAGTGAATATCTATCCATCTAGCTATCTATCTATCTATCTATCTAGCACATTTATTTTGTATGTGTAGGCTTTGCATTAATAAATCTGGTGCCATATACGAGACCTGATTTGTATGAAGTGAACGGCTCTAAGTGATTTATCAGAGGCATCTTTCTTATGGAAGTTGACCAGGAGGTGAAAAATGCATTTTTATTAGCAAGTCTGCTTGTAAATATTACACTTAATCAATACAACCCTGCTAAATTAACTATTCATAAAAATAAGACTTAATAAATGGTTTGCATTTGCATATTTGATCTGTAAGGTAATTAGTTGGACCAGAGATTGGATTAATCCTGTTTATGTGATCGTTTATTTCCTGTGCCTGATTATATTATACATTTTAATATATTTTCTAATAATACATGTAAAATTGCATCAGTGTGGCAGAAAATAAAGGAAGGTGGGTTCTATATATTGAAGAGTACTTACTATATTACTTTTACAAACCAACCGTGAAAACGCCTTCAGAAACAGTGCCATTGTTATTTGATTTAATTAACCGAAGTAAGACTGATAATGTGCTCATTAATGACATCAAAGTAACAGTAACTTGGTCTCTAACAGTAATCCCGTCTTTAACACACTCAGGAGGTCTAATGCATTCTTGAATAGTTCATTCTTTCCATTATGTCAAATCAAACATGTTATTTTACTTATCTCAGCATAAGAAACCGATTGTACAGCTCTTGTAGGGGAATTAGTTATAATGTCTAACGGAATGGATGCAAGAACTATTTTGACATGCGTAATTATATGTAGCATTTCAGGACGCGATAATCAGTATTGGAAATAAGACTTGAAAATTCTCATTAAGTCAAAATCTCTCACGACTCTTTCAGTTCAGCTAAACTAGATTAAGTGCAGATGGAGAATTAGTGAGATATGCCATAAAATCCCACATTTGGGTGATTGGAGGTATTTCTTCACCATCTGTGGAAATGTCAGACTAGAAAAGTAGTATTTATGTTGTTGAGCTGGCAGATGGCTATATCAGAAATGATTCCTTAATGACTCTGTATGATTGATGCTTCTGTACGTGCTAACTACTGTATATGGCAGGCAAGTGCACTTATTCAGCCTGTGATGTGATCAGGTTGACGTGTTTTTTTGTCCATGCTACCCCGAGCAGGGTGCTTATTGTAACAGGAGAGGTGTTAATGCTGATGTGTTTACGGTACAGTATATGTCTGAATAGATAAAGTGATATGCATTAACCCAGCAGCTTTCCAAAGAGGTGCAAGAAATTGGAGCAAAGCAAAACCATTTATATTCACTTCAGTGCGGTGTATAGTGGATGCATCTATTGTATCTGTATCCACTGCATGATCCGTATCCATTCCACCATCACAACAACAAACACGTTCAAGTGATACCTCATAATATACAACAGATTTTTGTTACTCTGAGTGTTTTGAAATAAGGTTTTCTCATTATAAAGTGAATCAAAAGCTACAAAAATTGCTTTTGAGGCAGTTCTCCAGAGCCAAAAAATGTGCATCCTCCACATAATGCATCATGCCAGAAAAAAAAAAAAAAAAAAGATTTTGAAGGAATAGTTCACCAAAAGATGAAAATTTGCTTAAAATGTATTTATCAACATTCAGGCCATCCAAGTTTGTAAGTTTCTTCATCACAACAGTTTTGAAATTTAAATGTATTACATCAGTTGCTCACCAGTGGATCTTGTGCAGTGAATGGGTGCCGTGAGAATGAGAGTCTTTAAAATATCACAGTAATTCGTAAGTGATCCACTTGACTCCAGCAACAATTAAAATCTTCTGAAATGAAAAGCTGCATGTTTAAAATAAACAAATCTTTCATTAGTATGTTTTAACTTCGTACCATCCCTTCTTCCTGAAATATATATAGGAATTCCATGATCCATAATAGCAGCAGCAGTGAAAAGGGCCATCCCCTGTTGTCCTCTCAAATTGCAATCCATCTGTTTAGAAGAGTTTTTGCATGTAAATTCTGCATGATCTGTGCATATTTTTCTCCTGATTCAGACAAGACTACTCTTTTGATAAAGAAAGCAATATTATAGATAGAGGACTTCTTGACCAGAAGCAAGGTTAAAATCATCTTGGATGACCCGGGGGATGAGTACATTTTGAGCAATTCTTCTGTTGAAAATGACTGACTGGACCACAGCTTTGTGGGGGTTTTTTTGTTTAGTTTTTTTTTATTTTGAGTTTATCCAACTTTTTTTTGTATTTTATCAGGTTGTGTTCTTCCTGAGAGACAAGCACCATGTTGTACCAGCTACAGGAATGTTAATTGTTTTGCACATTCTCATGCGATTGCCTGAGGCTTTTTCATATCTCTGTGCAGTTTGATAATAGCATTTGATACAGTAGACGTACATTGCACTCTGAAATGTTTAGTGGATGCATTTGTGTATGACGTGTTTTCTCATCAAGCCATCTGCTCTTGATATGTGTCTCTGGAAGGAAGAGGCTTACTCATTTTTTCTTGCCAATGCAGCGGGAAACCTTTGACAGAGCAAGGATGAGTTAGCAGCCCATGACTGCACTGCTGGAAGCGGGAGCTTGTTCTAGTGAATCAGCATCAATTACACAACAACATTATCTTCAGGAAAGCACTGCTGGAGGAACCTGCCTGGATCTTAGCAGAACCTACAATGTTGATCATGCGGCGGAACAAACAGCCCAACTTCAACCTGTTGGTGCTTGGATACCTAATACATGTCATTTGGGGTTTTCCATTTGGACCGGTTCTTGACGTGGATGTCACCCCCAGGACAACTGTGCATGTCAAAGGTAAGGCTCTTTACATATATTTCAGTGTTGTGTGCCAGAACCGAGAATGCTATATTTAATAGGAGTTTCCTCATGTCATATAATTTTGTAGTGTTACATAGTATGCAACCAGTATAGTCTAACAACTTTATTTTAAAAAATGTTTTGATTTTGCTTGATTTCACATCATGAGAGACTTTTGTGATTTACCTAGTTTCCATAGTCAATTAAAGTATCAGGTGTGTTTGCTTCATTCATGTGTTTGGCACTATTTTGCCTGTAGTGCTGGAGGCTATAGCAGTTCTCTGGATATTATTAAACAGCCCTTCTCACTTGTCCTGGCCCAGTTCATGAGATTCACACAGCAGATGCCGTGAGAATATAAAGTGAGGTTAGGTCACACTCACTTCTGTGAGGTTAGCCTGGACTAACACGTGGGCTCTAAGTGTGTGTTTCTTTTTTTGGAAAGAAATTAACTTTTTTTTATTCAGCAAGGAGGCCTTAAATTGATCAAAAGTGGCAGTAGACATTTACTATGTTACAAAAGCATTGTATTTATTAAAAATGCTTTTCTTGTGCGCTTTTGTGCATAAAATAAATCAGTTTTAAACTTTCTACTTAAGATGAGGAGAAGGTGTGTGTGTCAGTAAGTCAGTAAGTAGTAAAATGGTTTGTGTGAAAACCTTAAGAGGCCTGAACAAAGTCATTAAACCAATTGTGAGCCAGGCTTTATCAGCACTGGGCTTCACTAATGCTCCTAAATCTGTCAAAGCTTGTTGTCTTTATGCTTTGTACACCAAATGGGTTCCCAATAACTGTAGTTGCACGTTAATAGCTGTTATTGATGAATAATGCCCGTAATTTGGAATAAAGCCCAAGCTTTTTCTATGGCTGAATGTTCTTTTGGAGTAGATTTGCCCTCTGTCTGCACTGATGAAGATAAATTTGTATTTATCACCACAGACTCACACCATCATTTAAGCCAATTGTACCATTTCTGGCTGGTCAGGATACTCAAACAAATAGAGTGATGTTTTAATACCACCATAGAGCCAATGCTCACATTTTTAGATGAAATTAGCCCATGCATGATGAGAATATGTTTTAGCATCATAAAATGATATAAGACAGCTTTTTACTTAATTGCATGTAAGGTAATTGGCATACTTGTAAAATTATTGAGAATGTTATGACATCTTTACCCACTCAGGTGCTTAGACTGAAGTGCTGCTAAAGTTTGCTCTTGCATAATGGCTCATACAATCCATTTGTGCTCAGACGCTGCAGATTTTGTTCATGTAATTTTGTCTTCATTATTGTATTTTTCTCCTTGCCCTGGTTGACTCAAGTCCTTGACCTATATTTAGGCTCTCTTGGGATGAGAGGCATAGCTAGAGCATACAGAGAGAGAAGGGAGAGTGCACAGACATGCATGTAAGAGTGTTGAATCTCTGCTAAATCAAGCTTTTGTCTTACGATATGTCTGTTCAGGGAGAGCGTTATAATGTTGAATTCAAGAACAGATAATTTTGTGGGTGTAACGAAAGGTGTAGACTTGTTTTAATGCTTTGCTGTAGTGGATTTAAGTGCATGGAATGCTTTCTCTTTATCTGCAGGTCATTTGGGTTCATTGCTGTCTGGTTTTTGTAGTGCTTAGCAGACCTGAAGTAATGCTGAAATGAAATATGTATACATGTGTAATTCGTCTGGGGTAGCGGGACAAGGGGAAAAGTGCATCTAGGATCTTTAGAGACATCTACTATGGAATGTCTAAGACCTTGAGATGTTAAACAGTCATTTTAATTCAATTAATATAATTTGCTTGTTGAAATAGAAAAGTCATTTTAAATTGAAAGTACACACACAAACTCACAGACATATCATTTAATTTGGCTGTTTTCTGACTTTTAACAGCAGTGGAGATATTTAATCTACACACACACACACACACACACACACATATATATACACACACACACATACACACACACACTCAAAAGTGTGGGTAGTTTCTGTTGAATGTTTTATATACAACATCACAGTATGTGAGTTATCGTGTAAGGTCAGGAGACGTTTCAGTCGAGGCAACTGCTGTGGAAAAAAGCTATATCTATATTTGCTGTTTAGGCAGTAAGGTAAGATCTCTTGAAAACACTGAGGTTTTCAGAAAAGGGACTTAAAATACACGTCTAATATTTGCTGTTTATTTTAAATGAGAGAAATGCTTTGAGAGTAATAGCTTTCCTCTGGGACTCATAAAAAGGTAGGCTTGATAAACCAAAACCACGGAATCCAGCCCTCTGATGGAGGGGGTTTTATCTGCGTGGGGGTTGCTGTTGTCTTGGTGACAGGATTTGAGCGGTGCCATCTACTTCCTTCTTTTAGTACAGAAATAACATCAATAATAAACACATATTTGGGGTTGCTTACATTGGCATTATGCTAAAGATTATATTTTACATTATGCAAAAAGGGTTCAGTGCATCTGAGGCAAATGTTATTGTTCTGATAAAGAATTTAAAAAAAATTTTCCCCAAACATATGCTTCCATATGTGTGTATCCACACACAACACCTTTCCAGTGGCTTCGTGGGATAGTAAAGTTTTCTACTAAGTGCGCACTACAGACCTACAGAAGTAAAATTTCATCTAGGCACATAAACTTATGTTTTTTTGAGTATTGTGTATTCGGACATACTAGGCACATTCGGATACAATGTCTGGCAACTAAAACATCTTAAAACCCATGTGTTCTGTTAGTATTATTATGCAAAATCTCATTCGTCTAGAATTCCAGAAAACCTGTGATTGACAGCATTCTCACTTTGAGTGTGAACAGACAAATTACTCATGACTCAATTCACTGTCAACGATTTGAACAAATCAATGACCATTATTACTTTTTTTGACAAAGCGTTCCTCAAAGGTTACTGGAACAGATCTGTAGTTTGCTAACTTTAAATGAATTGAAATGAAAAACATTTATTAAATGTTGAGTGATTTCATCAAGTATGACGGACCTTATATTTTCAAATATAAAACTCAACTTTCTGAAGAAAATCTGGGCTCTTATTGCTTTATTTTGGTACACCGTACAATACAGACCTCTATTATTGTTGGTGTGTTAGATGAATGTGACCTTGGACCACAAAACCTTAAATCACTGAAGAATATTATAGCAAAAATTACATTACATTGTATGGGTCAAAATTATCGCTTTTTCTATTATGGCAAAAATAATTAAGTTACTAAGTAAACATCCAAAGATCATGTATCATGAAGATATTTTGTAAATTTCCTCCCATAAATGTAATAAAACTTAATTTTTGATTGCTAAGAACTTCATTTGGGCAAATTAAAAGGTGATTTTCTCAGTATCTCAGCCTATTTTACCATTAAAGGAAAGCTTATATATTCAGCTCAAAAAAAAAAAGACAGTTATGACTAGTTTTGTAGTCCAGGGTCACATATTAGTAAAGCAGTATGAAATGAGTTGTGCAATATTAAAACTAATGAGATTAAATATATTTTGCAATCCTGGTGAAGCTTGACTGCGGTTGTGTAATGGTGATCACGTCTGAAGCTGACTGTTCTCACCCAGTGTCAGTATTTATTTAGTCAGCGCTAGCCCCCTAGCAAACACAATTCCGATTGGACACAAGAGCGCCGCGGCTGCCCGCCCAAGTTTGTTTGGACCAGGGCTGGAGTGAGTCAACAGTCAAGTCACACACACATAAATGCTACAAAGATAGATGCTACACAGGTTTGTAGCATGAACTGAGATCCACAACACTTAACCCTTGTAGTGTGTCCTTGGGCCATAACGCAGCCACCCACGCGCTGTCATTTTTTCGTACGTCATATTATGTAGTCAGATGTACTCTGATATAAAGAGAATGCACTTTCATACAGACTCTGCATACACAATTTGCATATTACGGCCTGGCATGAAGGTTGTGTGGTTGAAACTTGGTTCCAGCGTTCATTCTAGGGAACAGTAAACAAACCTCACACACTGCTAGAACACAACAGGAGGCCTTGGGTGCTGTGTTGACTCTGCTCATGGATTTGTTCCCTCAGTGATGCACAGAGGCAGTCTGTTTATATAGGGCAGTTAGTGCACTAGCAGGCCAGAGGCTTTTTTTCATAAGACCCTTATTTTTCCCTGTAATGTTATGAATCACAGCGGTTCCAAAAGAAAGTGATTATTAATCATGGAGTGTTGCAAATAATTAGCTAGATGAAAAACTGGTTTCATTTATACATAGTGTGCATGTTATCCTGGAGTAATTTTGTTTGTTTAGGACATGCTTTTATAGTTAAATAAATCACAATACATTTATTAACGCAAAACAATGACGTTATTATAAAAAAAAAACCCATAACATTTTAATCCGCATATGAACATTTTCAATGAAAGCATGCAACAGGGAGCAGCAGCAAGCATAATAATAATGGCATCTATATACGTTGCAAATATTTTGTATCTTCATTCCCATGTTTTCATTTACGCAGGTAGCTTTAAATCGGAGCTGTAGTGCTTCTGGACATTTTTTTTTTTGGATAATCTTATTTGTTTAGCACCTCTAATCAAAGAAATCCATCTCATGAGAAAAAGCTAAATACATAGCTGGCATCTCTACTATCTATTTTGAATATGTTTCATAGCTTTGGGTTTAATTTGTCAAAGATAGCATCCCCAGTATTTTTTCGAATGTTGCTGGGAATCTTTTTTAACAGTTTTATGCTATGAGGCTATTGTTAGTAATTGGTAACCAATCATTTTAAGTCTCAAGATGGTGATTAGAAGATTTTTAATTTGCGTTGATATGAAAAAAGGGAGAACACAAAATCAAATTAGATACAATAAAGTAGCATACAGTTTAGCTGTCATTATAAAAAAAATATTTGACCATTTAGCCGTTTCTGCTGCATTTTCCCTTCCCTTAAATTCTGATATGTGATTATAGGGGTATTGCTGTGGATGTGTGTGTGTGTGTGTGTGTGTACATGGTCCAAGGACACACAATGTGCTTTGAGCTCAAAGGCTTTTGTGTGATCCCTCAGTTTATCGTCAGCTCTGCACTCATCACTGTGTGTTGCAGTCACTATCTTTCTCTATCTACACAATGAGACACAAGGATTAACAACACACACAAAATGTCGTCACTTTGCCTGAGGTCTTGAATCGTGTTTGCATAACTTAATATTTTCTTTCCTGTTATGAGTAATTTTAGCCCCTGGCCGTCCCACGCGCACAGCAATCCGTAGGTCTGTTCCGACCTTTCTTTGATTGACAGATTAGATCCTTGTGGCCTTGACTTTTTGGTTCACACTGTCATTCATTTTAACTTTAACTCAGACACTAAACCAGTACTGCTTGCTTTGCTACTAGTGTTAATATTTGTAAAATATTTCTGTCAGAGCTCATAAAGTGTATCTTTATGTACCTTAATAAAAATATCCAGTCTGTAACTATACTTATGAAAGTCTCATTTTGTTGTAAGCTGTAAGTGTAATAATTTTATTAAAAAAAAGCACCATCTAACAAATATTTTCATGAATCTGACTATATTGGTTTTGCTATATGTCTTTGGACTACAGTGGTAGCACTGTAAGTTGATTCACAGAAAAAGAAATTATTTTTGATTTTACAAAACAACTCAAGAGAAAACTGATTGAATGATTGCGCTGTATGCTTTAAGTTTACTAAAATGAACCGGTTCGTAAGACGCATTCATTTGGGAATGAGAAAACCCTGGTTGCTCTGCATCAAAGACTAGATATAATAAAACACAAATTTTGTGCAAAGTGTTGTTCGTTATGTAATACAGAATACACTGGTCACAGTATTTGTTTTTCTGTTAAAGATTTAGTAGCAATGTCTCTCTGTTTGTGTTTTAGTGTTTTAGTATGCTATTCCGGTCTTTAAACAACATTTTTGTACCTTGCTTAAAAAATATAATGGGGCACAAATCTCTTTTCATTTCTAGTTCCAGATACCTGGCTATTCCTTGCTTGCATTCTGGATTTACTGTATATTGTTGCTGATGCAGACTTTAGCACTGTGTTTGGGGGGGATGGGTGTTTTGAGAGGTAAGAGAAGGGCATTTGAGGGGTACCATGGTTGATATGTGGCCTAATACTGCCAAGTCTCATCAGCATAGCCCACCCGTCTCTCAGTATGGGGCAGGAAATCTCAGCATGCAGTGTTGTAGATGGGCAATTTAAGTCCTTTACCCTTTACGGAGTGCCTGGGTTTACTTTGTGCCCTGAATTTGTGGAATCAGACCACCCAAATACGTCAAAGTCTCAGAAAGACGCTTTATGATTGGTCATGAAAACAGGATGTATTCAATCTACAGCACCTTTTTTGCTTTCACTGACTCTGATTATTGTGCCAGCATTTCTTTTTTTAGTGAAGTTCGGTCCTAGTATGTGGCAAAGCTTTGTCACATTACATTCTCATGCTTCTAAACGAAGCTTTATTGTTCTGTTTCCATGGCCATGCTTTCTTTGTAGCCGTTCAGTTTATTCATAGATAGCTGATAAAGATTTAGCTCTCCATCTGTTCATCCCAGTTCAAATATTTCCAATAATAGACAAAAGAGCGTAGCGGTATGAGTGGGTCTCTATGTTGTTGACACGATTTGGTCATGTTTGTCCCTGTTTTTATAACTGGGTCTCTCTCGCCGCTCGCAGGGCTGCTGGGTTGTAATCATTTCCGTGGAGCTGCAGTGAACTACAGTTCTCTTTTATTGGAGGACGGACCAGGGCTGTTGTATGTTGGTGCCAGAGAGGCCATTTATAAGCTGGACACCACTAACATCTCTGACACCAGTGTTTCTGTTTCTGTGAGTTCTGTCTTTGTCACAGTATTTTCAATATGTCTTCATTTCTCTTCTGAATGCAGCTGCTGATCATAGTTGTTGTTTATGTCTGTGTAACAGCTTGAATGGGCAGCGTCTGCAGAACAGAAAAGGCAGTGCCTGAGCAAAGGAAAGAACAATCAGGTATTGCCATTCTTGATGTGTAGGATATCCTCCCCTGAATCCCACAGCTCAACTCAATGTCATGCGATTGATTCACAGTATTCACAAGTACTTGTAAAATCTATTAGCCTGAATACACTTTAAGCTTCTTTGGAGAAAATGGATATATAAATGGAATACCACATCTAAAGCACGAAAAGGTGTATTTTTTGATACATATATCACATGCTCAAGGGTTCTTGTGCACAGCTGACACAAAACAAGATGAACATTGATTTTCCTGACAGAAGCAAAACTGATGGTGGTTTTGTTGTAAAGAAGTGAGAGCGAGAGGAATATATAATCCAATGTAATCAAAAAATGCTGCTTTGTGAGAGCATAAACTAGAATCTAAAAGTAAACAGTTATAACAAGGTAAACAAAACGAATGATTTGAATCACAAATTTGGTTTTGATTTGTTGCCTTTGCAACTAACGGAAACAGTTTTTTTTAAAAGGGGTCATGAACTGAGAAATCAAAAATCACTGCCTGATTAGCTTCACTTACCGATTCATGCTCATAGTGTAAATAATGGGAGAGGAGAATGCAGGTCTATGCAAAAACAATATGGATCTGAAGACAACAAGACGCTGTGTAGTGTCAATTTGTGGTCTTTGCCTTGCTTTCCATCTAATTCTAAGGTTAGGAAAGAGTGAAGATCTAGACTGCTACAGTAAAAAAACTGGTCCTTTGTGCACCTCATTTACCACAAATTTGTTTGCAAACAAAGCAAAATTTTACCTGATTTTCAGAAAAATTCGAACTAAAAAGACGACGCTGTGCTTGCTATATAGAATTCGACAGTAATGTCACACCACACAAGTGTTAAAAAAAATTTATAAATAACATTTTTTTTACACAGTTACTATTGCTTAGTCTGGTTGTTCAAATCATTTTATATGTGCCGAGTATGTTGGCTGTCATACATACCAATGGCCATTTACTTCCAAATCTACAATCTGCCACACCTATGCAAATGAAATATTCCAATGAGAGGGGTCAAATCAGGACAGAAATATTTTTTTTTTATGTAAAAATCCTGATAAAAGTTTAAGTGGACCTCGAGTAAGGGTGCAAAATAATAAAAAAGGCAGTTCATAAGTAAAAAATTGTTTTAAGTGGTTTTATTTAAAGCTGCAGATTGTAACTTTTAGCAGTTAATAAACAGAACGGTGCAGATCTTGCAGAAGAATATTGTAGCCTGAGCTATTTCTCTCTGTTAACGTCTATGTTGAATCACCTGCATACGGGGCTACTTCACAGAGGAACCTACGCGAACCAGTCTAAATAGTCTGAATATAAACACTTTTTATAGGTGTACCAAAAAAAATTATAAAAAAAGAAAAGATTCATGGTGTAATCGCACAGTATATACATTTTTTTTTACATTTTGAAAACAAAAAAAGTTAAGGACTACAGCTCTAACTATAAGAACCCAGATTCACTCTCTCAAACAGTAATAAACATTTCAAATATTGGCTTTTGGTTTTCTCCATAGCACCCCCTGAAGTATGCATGTGATACTGTAAAGCATATTTTTATTTTTTGGGGGGAAAATGTAAGATTTTTTTTCTTTCATGTCAGACTGAATGCTACAACCATGTGCGGTTCCTGGACAGATACAATGACACTCACCTGTACACCTGCGGGACGCATGCCTTCAGACCACGCTGTGCTTACATAGTGAGATGTTTACCTCTCTCATTCTGTACTTACCAAGAAATTGTGACCACGAATGTTTTATATTTTAGTATAAGACTGAGCGTGGTGCTTATAAATCTCTGTTTTGTTTAGGATGTGGCTCGCTTTACCTTTGTGCGTTTTGAGGAGGGAAAGGAGAAATGTCCTTACGACCCTGCAAAGGGCTACACTGGATTCCTAATAGGTAAATGACTTGATTTATAAGCTTATTTCATAACTTGCAGGTTTCTTTTAGTGTGACTTATAAGATTTGCCGTTACAGATGGTGAAATGTACTCGGCCTCCCAGTATGAGTTTCGTAGCATCCCTGATATACGAAGAAATTTTCCCTTCCCCAACTTGAGGACGGACGATTCCCCAACAAGATGGCTGCTTGGTGAGTTAGAAAAAGAAGAAAGCGAATGGTTAATAATGTGTGTTTTTAACCCATTGCTATTTAAAAATCATAGCTGTTGTTGTATTCACAGTATCATCTGCAAGCAAGTAATAGCACAGCTTAAAAGCATCACTAATAGTCAAGCTTAAGATTAAAAAGAACAAGAGTCCCAAAAAATCCTCAAAAAAGTCACTATATTTTAATCAATAAACGCTGTACTTTGAAACTTCTCAGACACACAATAAGATCTGTAAGACTCATAATTGGTCCATTGTGGCGTGGGCAGCAGTTAATGCTGATTTTCTTTCTCGTAGAGTCAGATTTTGTCGGCTCAGCGCTACTCAGAGAGAGCATCAACAGCTCCATCGGGGATGATGACAAACTCTACTTCTTCTTTACGGAGAGGAACACCGAACCGACGGCTTACTCCAGCCAGACCAAAGTGGCCAGGGTGGCCCGTGTGTGTAAGGTAAAGTTTGGGATACTGTATATCTTTGTAGAGGAACAGTTGTATGCTGATCTGTATTGTCAAATCTGGTTTTAAAATTAGCATTAATGAGACATTTTCACTCCTGAGTACAATTCAAATGAGCTGAAATTATTCAGAGCTCAGTGACAGCGCTAGCCTGACCTCACGTCGCCACACGATGCTGGAATTTCTACGGTTTGCCACTGTTGCCGGGCAGATATAGCCCCACTACCCAAACTATCTCTCTCGTTCGCTTTCCTTCTCCCACACATGCTCTCCCACCTGCATTACTCTCATCTCATTTAGTGTCTTCATTGTGCTCGGATAAACCACCCAGCATTTTCCCCTCTCCGTTATATCTTCATTTATTTCACGCCTGCATTCACTCTGCAGCTAACACTTCACAGCTCTGGGAAGCAGGTCAGGTCCCTTACTGTTTGACTTACTGAGTAAGGAGGAAAAGAAGCTCCAGTTCAAAGTAGGCCACACTACGCGCACACACACACACACACACACACACACCCATACGGCTGATTACACACATGTACACACCCATGCTTATAGCTACTGTTCAAAAGTTTATGGTCGTATTTTTTATGTTTTTGAAAGAAGCAAGCTCTTATGTTAACCAAGACTGAATAGGAAAAAAACTTTGTGGTTTTCTATTTTATTTTGTTTTAATATATTTAACCATTTAATTTATTCCTGTAATTGCACATCTGAATTTTCAGCTGCCATTACTCCAGTTGTCAGTGTCACATGGTCCTTCAGAAATCATTCTAATATCATGATTATGAAACATTAACAGTCTTAATTTGAAAAAGGATTAGTAACATTACAAATGACACTTTGAGCAGTTTTTTAGACCAGTAGCATCTCGCTCAAGAATGACCAAAGAGTTCTGATATTTTTCCTTAGACAAGTCAAGTTTTAAATAGAGAAAAAATAGTGAAACTCTTGAGGTTATTTTTGAGCGTGATGCTAATGGTCTAATCAGATTCAATGATCTATGCTAAGCTACAGAAAAAGGTGTTACCGCCAGATTCGGAGATCGGCTGAATGCATTCAAAAATGGTAAAACTCTACTGTTTAACTCTAGGGGAGTTGGAAAATGAGTCTAATTAAAAAAAAAATTAAATAAAATGGAAAGTGCGTTACTTTACGTTAAAAAAACACTAGTCTCACCCAAATAAACAGTTTTGGTGTAAGTTAAATCAAGATGTTAAAGAACAATTTAATAATACTGTTTTATATCAATCCAATTATTTTTCTAAATGTAGCAAACCCTTACTTACTATACATTAAAAATATTCTGTTGACTTCTATTGTGTTCAGAGGGTGAGAAATGATTTTAATTAAGCAGGTTCACCAAGGGGAACAGTAATCACCCTTTCAGAGATTAGCGAACAAAACAACAATAAAAGTTAATCAAATTACTAATTAAGTACAGCTACAAACTATTAATACTAAGTGTCCCTGTGAATCACTGTGCTTTGACCCTTAAAAATTAAAAAAGCAAAGGCACAGTATCAGATGCATGACGTTTATTGTGCTTAGCCTAATTTCTACTTTACAGAAGTTACTAGAGAAAATACACAATATAAAATTTTAAATAAGTTTGTGTTTTGCACAATTATAATCTAAAAATTATATGTGAGGTACTCTGAATATTGCTTTGTACACATCATAAATACTTTGCATATTATTTAAGAGAAGATTTCCTGGCAGATTAACAAAGCATGTCTTGCTGTGATAATAACAATAATGAGCAGGAGGGAAATCATTATTCTGCCCCAAATGTCTTCCCCAGCCTTCGTGAGCATATGTAACATTGTACATTTTCTGTTTTTCCTCTTTAATCTGAATGAATGTTTCTCCACATTCAACTTTGAAGTATTTTTTTTCTACAGCCAGTAAATTTTTAGAAATAAAAAGAATGAAACTGTGACATTTCCAGTGACACAAATATCTGATACTTAGATCATGTGACAACACTGCTAATAACTTTTGCTCTGGAGAAACTGTACAAAAGGCTCTATTTCCTTTACTCCTAAATTTGAGCCATTCTCAGTTGTGGTCTTTCTTCTTCTTGCCTGAAATGTGAACCGACACCACAATTAGCCTGAAGGTCCTCATGTTACTACTAGATCCTGATGGAGCCTGTTTTTGAGCAGAATGCTGTTAGCACATTTAGGACAGCTTTTTGTGCCCACAACTGTGTCATTTCAAGCTGAATGTTTAATTCAGGAGAGTTTCACATAGAAGTGCTTGGTGCATTTGGCTGTGAACTACTCTCAAGGGTATGTGTGAATTATGCAAAAAGCCATGGGGTGGGTTGGTAGAAATTCCCCAGATAATGTTTTTTCCTTCTCGGTATACCTCTGATTTGACAGTGCGCCGAGATTGCTGTGTGATGCAAAGCTACATAATCATAATTTATCATTAAAACTCGATTATGTCACATCCCATTAGATTGTAAGATGGGGCGATATTATGTTCATTATTTATTAATATTTTTACAGCTGCTTTAGTGTGAATCGTGCCCCTGAGGAGTCAGCTTTGAAAGAACCGCAGACTATGCATAATATGTATATTGTGTCGTTAGTACCATACTATTGAGTTAAAATAAATGAGCCCCACACTTTTGTAATTTGCTTTGATTTTCATATCAGTTGTTTTTTGTTTGGCTTTCACAGGGGGACATTGGAGGACAGAGGACTCTTCAGAGAAAGTGGACGTCCTTTCTCAAGGCCAGACTGGTGTGCGCCATTCCTGATTATGAGCTTTATTTCAACGTGCTACGCAGCATTTTCGTCATGGAGGGAAACGACGTACACGACAGTGTCTTTTATGGTGTTTTCGGACTTGAGTGGTGAGGAAATTTCTTTAAGATTGGGTTGTGAACCTGTAAAAGATAGATAGATAGATAGATAGATAGATAGCACCACACTGATTTTGCTTAAAAATTTAAGGCTGCGGTTAAACATAAGCCTTCAGGTTTAGTGAGTTGAAATGTTTTACAGCGAGAGCGGTGCTGAAGTCTCATTAAATGTGATGTGAACTGAAGTAGCATTAATCCTCCAGCATGTGACCCTGTTATCTTCATTCTCAACATTTTTTTTTGACTAAAGGATTTTAGCATGAGAGCCCATTTCTAAATATTCCCATGTGCTTTCCTCGCTATAGCAGGGACACTCACAATAGGACACAGGGCGCTGAGCCAGTATTTGAATTGGCAGAATCGAGATTGAGAGAAATAGAGAGAGAGGGAGGGAGAGAGCGAGAGAGAGAGAGAGAGTATGCAGAGTCATGCTACATTAAATTGTCCTCTAAATGTCTACAAACTAGTTGGTGACCAAATTCTCCCATCAAACCTGTTTCCAGGTAGTAAACAGGATGCAGCACTGAGTAGCAAACCCTTTTATCGGCCTGAAGGGAGTAATAACATCAGTCTTTCATTTTGAAGCTTTCTAGTGTTATGTCCCACAGGTGAAAAAAATGCAATGGGCTTGTTTTTGTCCTTGTGTGCTTTATAAGCTCTATCTTTCTCTATAAGGATTTCAGGGACTATCATTTGTACGTTTAGACAACATTGCTTGAAATGTTGATTTCTTCTTTATCCATCACACACAAAGGAATTGGCGAATAATTCACAAAATTTGTCAGCAAACAGCAAAATTGGTCTTTCAGTAAAGTTTGCAATTGCAATTTTTAAGACTAGTCTAACCAATTTATAAAATTGAGCCAATGTTTTAAAATTCTCGTCTACATTAAATATGATACTAACATGATAAAATATAATGATAAAATAAAATTAATGTATCCATAACCTGGTTACTCACAAATTAAAAAAAAAATATTATAAATGTAGAGGGGAAAATAAATTCGATTTAAAACTAAATGTGCTATTATCAATAAATTAAGTAAAAAAAATATTTGACTATAAATAAAAACTTGTGCAGTCACTATAATTGCATTATTTAGGGTTAGTATGAGCAAAAATACGAGTTTTACATTTCTGAGTTTCACACCCCATCATTCTCATTTCCTTCTCTTTCTCACTGCCAGGAGAAATGTTAAGATGTCTGCAGTGTGTCAGTATTCACTCAGAGATGTCCAGATAGCTTTTGACGGGCCTTACATGGAACTACAGGACACCAAATGGAGGGAATACACTGGGAAAGTTCCAGAACCAAGGCCTGGCTCGGTGAGATGCGCAAAAAAAAATAAAAAAAAAATCAAAGTAGTCCCATAAACTTCTAGTACCTGCTGTAGCAGTATGACAGCTCTTTGTGACTTTTATTGCATTGTTTCTATTTTCGCTGTTCTGAGGGATGTTATATAACAGTGGCCTTGTTTCTCTTTAGTGTATAACCGATCAGCATCGGGCCCAGCTCATAAATTCCTCCCGGGATCTCCCTGACAATGTACTGAATTTCGCTCGGAGACATGCTTTAATGTCCGGACAGATCCAGCCTGTGGGAGGACGTCCTGTGTTGCTCCAGAGGAGTGCAGACTACACTAAGATTGCTGTAAAACAAGTTGTGGGTTTGGATGGACTCGTCTATGACATGCTCTTCATTGGAACAGGTAATGGTCAATTTTCTTTATTAGCTATTGATTCGATTCTGATGTTTGATTGTGGTATGAAGATTATAACAGTTTGGGGTTGTTAAGATTTTTTTAAGTGCTCACCAATGCTCTGTTTGAAATAAAAATCTAAAATACAGTAAAAACTTTTATCTATAACTATAATTTTCCAAATCATCAAAGTGATCATCCTTGCCTTTGTTAGTGGGGACTTTGAATTGAATGATACCTTACACCCCTAATCTCTCTCTCTCTCTCTCTCTCTCTCTCTCTCTCTCTCTCTAAATATATAAACTGGAGTGTGTTTTGTTTCATAACTTGGTTTCTGCGCTTCTCTCCAGATGAGGGCTGGTTACACAGGGCTGTGAAGATTAGAGACCACGTTCACATCATCGAGGAGCTTCAGCTGTTCGAGAAGAAACAACCAATCAATAACATGGTGATATCACAAAAACAGGTAGCTCATGATGCACCTAGTAACCATTAAAAACTAGCATTGAGTCCATCATGTATAATGAAAATGCTTATGGATTCCAAAAATGTCTTAGGATGTGCATTTTTATTCAACAGAACAGCATCTATGTGAGCGCAGCCTCTGGAGTGGTGCAAGTACCCCTGTCATCCTGTGAGCGCTACACCTCCTGTTATGACTGTGTGTTTGCAAGAGATCCGCTCTGTGGCTGGGATGGCAGAGAGTGTGCTGAAATAGCAGCTTATGCTAACAGGTAAAAGACATCTGCTGTTTTTAATAATAGACATTTACACATACTGTTACTGGAGTCCGGATGTAATTTTTCTGGTAATGGCAGGTGATTTAAGAAAAAGCGACTAGGGGTACACTAAAATATTAGATCTCCGTATTACATTTTAGTAATTTTTTTCCATAGCAGATTTCAAAAAATGTATCTTTTATCCTGTAATTGATATATTAAAAAATGTATTAAAATAAAAGTTTTTGTTTACATAATATATGTATGTGGTGTGTATATTTATTATGTATAGATTTCAGAAAAATATGTTTATACTAAATCTAATTATTTATAATATAAATTATATAAATATAGACATGTAAAATACATTTTTCAATATATACACCATATGTGTGTGTATTTATATATAATTTATAAATATACACAGAACACACAAATTATGCAAACAAAAAGTTTCCTTTTGTTCGTGATTATTTGCGATTAATTGACAGCACTAGAATTATAATATCACAGTGAAAATTGTGTGAACATTTTCATTTTTATATACATCTTTATTTTAGTAGTTTTATCATATACACTATTTCTTAAATATTCTTTTGTATAAAACTGTATTTTGCATTATTTTTCAAACAAAAAAGTTCTTGTGTCAGTGGATTAAGATGTTTATGTTAAAAGTGCAAGTCAAAATGTCACCACAATTATCTTCAATATAAACACACAAATGGGGAATATTGATAAATGATTCACATTTAGGTGTCTTTAATAAACCTCCAATAAGATAAAAGTTGTTAGAAGACGCAAAGACTATTGTTCTTACAATGTCTTGGAACTACTTGAGGGTACGATGATGACAGAATTTTTATTTTTGGGTGAACTATTCCTTTAATAAAGTTAACAGCCAACTGACTTATTGCAAATTTTTACTCTAATTGGTCTCTTGGAGTTAATTTTCAAACCCAGTGTCCAAAAACACGTTCACACCATGTTCTGCATGCTTCGATTAATGGCTTTAATAAGTGCAACTCTGTTTCCTATAGGTCCAGTCTTATCCAAGACATCCAGATGGGAAGCAGAGGCTGTACGAACATTACAAGTGATGGTTCGTTTACATGTGAATACCTCCCGAGCAGCCTAATCAGGTGACTTTTAAAAGTAGGCTAATAATGTCTTACATTTTCCCAGGTTTTGTCATGCACCGTACTCGTGCCGTGATGGCGGGAGATGATGTTCTGTTACAATGTGAGATCCGCTCTAACCTGGCCACCCCTCACTGGACGCTGAATGGTCAGGAGCTGGAAGGCTACGATGTCGACTTCGGCTACCGAACTGGCACAGATGGCCTCCTCATCATTGGAGCTCAAAACCAGCAAAGTGGACACTACCGCTGTTACGCAGTAGAGAACGGCGTCTGGGTTCCTGTTCGCAGCTATATGGTACGAGTCCAGCCCGTTCCACCCCCTGCATCCCATTTCTCAGGAAGCCCGACGGCTTTACCCGAAAGCTTCTTTACTACCACAACTGCCCCAACTCCGAGTCCCTCCAGCGGTCCTGTGGAGCAGCTTCTGTCGCCTCCACCAGCTCTGTTGCCTTCAAGACCGGAGTTCCAGACGTACAGGCACATGGAGGCTATGTATATCTCTCTGGTGGCTGTTCTCGGCGGGCTTTGCCTGGTTCTGACGGTGGTCCTCCTGTACGTTAGCTTCTGTGCACGCAACTCTCCCAATGCCAGAAAGTACTCCCAGCAAGCTCTGTCCATAACCACAGCGCCCGACCGAAAGAGGAGCTCGCACTTTGAGCTCAAAACCATCTCCAGCCACTGCAATGGCAGAGCGGAAGGCCGTAGCAGAGCGATGTCACGAGATGGAGAGTTTCTACAGATAGTTCCGGTGGACATCCAGTCTTCGCCTAGTAAGGAACCCCCACCCGCGCCGCCGCTTCCTATGCCACCGCCCCTTCCCGCATCGGAGTACGCCAATGGACTGTCAGCCACATTGCCCAGTGTGCTGAGAAAGATGAACGGGAATAGCTACGTACTCCTGAGGCAGACGGACACCGAAATGACGTCTCCGCTTTACCACTCCTTCACCGAGGAGCTCAACAGGATTCTAGAAAAGAGGAAACACACACAATTGGACATCCAACCAGATGAGAGCTCTGTGTAGCGCAATCTCGCACCGCTATATCGCCCCCTTGTGATGTGGAGGCTTACATTTTGTATAAGAGCCAGGAGAACTGTGTTGTGAAGTTCTTTGTGATCTCGATATACAACTTTAACTTATTTGACGCATTTGAGAATCATCTTGTGAAAATATATTTGTGAAAACATTGGTCGACTTTACGTAAAATGTAGCTAAAGACCGTGCAAAGTGTAAAAATGACAAGGTGGACTTCAATCAAGAACATGCAAATTTACTGAACATACTGAATTTGGTTTTGTTGTTCTGTTTTCACTGAGAATTAAGAGACTAAAGAACACTGTCCAAAGACTTTCTCAGCAAAGCAATGCATATTTGTACATAATGTGGTGTTATTACGCAAATGCAGACGTTTACAGATTTTTTTGTTTTTGCATAATTGCACCTGATGTAAATAACAATCATTTTATTATCGAAGAATATTATGTGGAAAATTCTTCGCACGTTCATTAATAATTCAGAAAGAGTTTGGGTTTCGAGCTTGTTGACATCATGAGCGAGAGGGCACATGTTCTTGAGCTTTTGACTTTTTAACAACGCAATCCGGCGCTAGATTGCAGGAGCAGCAGGCGTTAGCACATGCATCGTTGACATCTACAGATACAGAGGTGGTCATTTTCAGAGCCACTCAGCTGTAGAATTCAACGCCTCCTTCAGGGATGAGTTGTGTTTCTCTTTGGCAGTGTGTCAGAACGAGTGAATAGATCTCAAAATGGAAGCAACATTCTCTCTGATATATGATTTCCCTGTCAAATGCTGTCCAGCTTTGACAGAATATGCTTTTTATATTTAAATGAAGGAAGAGATGCTCACAAAGAGAAGCAAATGCCAAAATACCAGGACTTTTGAAGTTTGATGAGTTTGCATTTGGTTAATTTTGTGCATTTTGAATGCATGACAACAATTGACTGTTTTAAACTCCAGACATAAATGTATTTCTATTAGGGCTGTCAGTTTAGTAATGTAATGTACTAAAATGAATTTTAGAAATCTAATATACTACAGCTAAGATGTTTGGGTTTCATATTCTATGCTCACCATCTAAAATACAGTAAAAACATCAATATTGTGAAATATTATAACAATTTCATGTTAAAATCTAATTTATTCCTTTTATAGCAAAACTGAATTTTCTGCATAATTACTTCCATCTTCAACATTTTTTTTATAGAAACCATAACACATTTTTGCAGGATTCTCCGATGAATAGAAAGTTCAAAGATTTTTTTTTTTTTATATATATCTTACTAACACTAAACTTCAACAGCAGTGTACTGTTTATTAATTATTTATCATGTTAATATTTACTGTTTTAACACAAATAATAATGCCCCCTAATCCAAATACAAAAAAAATAGCAATTTCTTTGATATAATGACATTAAAATGACTATTTACTGATTATTTTTATTTGGGGGCTTTTCTCAGCGACTGGGTACCTGAAATCAATTTGAGTCTGTAATCAGCATATTGTAATTAATTAGCTTACATTTAAACTGACAGGCCTAATATCTATATGGCTGCATATCTTATTTCTGCTGTGTGTATTGTGACCCTGGTTTTGTTCTGGTTTGTAAACAGTGTTACAGAGAGACGTGTTGAGTCAGCTCTTGTCGCTTCTCCCTAGTGGCTTTCCCAGCTCCGCTCGAGCTCGTGTTAGTCAGTGTTGCTGACAGGAACAGCGCTGCTTAGCAAGGACTCAATCAAGATGCAGAGAGAGATGTGGAGTCTTTTCTTAAAGCAGCAGAAAGAGCAGAGAGAAACATGATGTGCTCGTTGGGGCCAGTAAGTTGTGAAGCTTGTATACGTGAGTGCTGTCACACTGACACACTGTTCACCTTCTCTCATTTTTTCCTTTCACTCTGGTGTTATTTTGCCTCCATGCACTTCATGTCTGATGATCTACATAACATTTTTGATCAGTCTTCCATGAGACATATTTATGTTGCATATGAGCGTCATTAAAAATAAAAATCTACCTTTTTGGTTCACTGATATAAATACATTATACAGGACTAATTTTATTGGGTTTTCGGGTTAAACAGGGTACTGCGGTTCAAATAATAAGGGTCCGTTTTATAGCCATTAGTACTTGTATTCAGAAAGGATGCATTTTATTTTTTAAAAGAGACAGTAAAGACATTTATAATGCCACAAAAGATTTCTGTTTCTATAAATGATTGTCCTTGATAAAAAATAATAATAACATCATTTTTGGAAATTATGACAGTAAGAAATGATTCTTGATTACAAAATAGCAAATCAGAATCATTTCTGAAGGATGTGACACTGAAGACATGAGCAAACATTGCTGAAAATGTAGCTTTTGCTGTCAAAACTGATTGTTATAGAAAACAGTTATTAAATTTGCAACAATGTTTCACAGTATTACTGTTTTTACTGTATTTTTAACTGAATAACTGCATCCTTGATGAGCATAAGAGGCTATAAACTTGATTCAGCCGTGTGGAAAGTTATTATATTGTGATGAACGATTACTAAGTCAGACTTTTTTCTTGCACGGATGAATTGTTCACCATATTAACGTGTATTAAAAAAGTAAATAATTTTGATTTCATGTTGACTAAGTGCTGTATGCCTATGGTGTACCTCTAGTCATAAACTGTGATTCATCATGATTTAAATATTAGCGGTTTGCTATCATTGTGTTTGTGAACATCCACTGCCTTCCCTATAATCGCACAGAACGTTTTGCACTTAATATTTTCCCAAAGTTTTTGCTATGCTTACATGTCAGTCACGGTGTGTATTCGTGGACAGATCGTTTCACTATTTTAGAGCTTATATTTACAAAATGATATCTGATGTTTACATCCTATTAAAAGTATTTATTATCATTGCAACTGCTTCTGTATCTTGTGCACCCCAAAGATCATTTTGCATGCCAAGTCCTCTAAAAAGAAACCTCTGACCAACCTGAACCTAATTTTCTGTCACAGTAGGAGATTTTAACCAGATCCCCATCTGTATCAGGCCTGTTGGTATGTCCCCAATGTATCTGTTACTTAGCAACACAGCTCTTAATTTAGAACTTTCTTTAATCCACATAATAGGTCAAGCTAGTATCACTGGGGAAAAAAGATGTGATCAGAGCACTAGTCTCATCTGCTTGTAATAAATGGGACATAATAAATATACTCCTCTCTTGTGAACTGATTCATTAAAACATGGCTTACATTGAGTAGATGCTCAGCCTCGGGTTATCTTGCTAGGTTACTACCTGTGGAAGCTCTTACCTTGCTGTTCAAACAACAGCCAGAAAAAAAAAAACATCTGGTCATGTTGTGCTCTTGGTGTCATTTTTAGTGGTCAGTAATATTTTGTTTACAGAGTGTAGCTCGCTGGTTTTTTAACTGAGGTGCCAAAACTGTTGATACAGATTACAGTTAACATATTCTAATGTTCCCACCCCCAACCTGATCAAGGTCTGTGGCATACTGTGTTTATTGCTTCTTTGCCAGTAATGTGTGGGAGTGAGAAAAGCTTTGTGTCGCTGTCACTGTAGATTAAAAGCACACAAAGCATGACGGTTTCTCAGCCGCTGTCATCAACAGGACTGTAACCAACATAGATAGCGAGGGGGACACGTCTGCCCTAATATTCAGATTAATAACGAGCCGATGAGGTGATTTGATAAAAATATGAAACATAAATATGTGGTTATAGCTGTGCAATATGATTTATTATAGTTTATTAAGATTTGAATATTTTTTCAAATATTATGTAAATATAGTTCTCTCATTTTAATTTCAGTATGCAGTTATTTTAGTACATGTTAAACTAAAATAAGAAATGTTGCCCTAGCAAATAGCTGAAAAAAAAATCTTATTTTATTTTAGTTAATAATTGTTTTAAGTACACTTTGACAGAAGTACACTTTACTTTAAGGTATCTTTAATTTGATGTAGTTCTACATTATACATACACTTCGTATATGGTTATGGTTCGTTGCATGTAATTGTGCATCATTTATTTATTAAGTACATGTAATGGGTAACAAGGACACCTTAAATAAAGTTTTACCATGTTTTGTTTACTTTTAATAACTGTAATATCTTAAATTCTTGCTAACAAAGTTCAAATTTATTGTCAGAAGGAGTTATATTAGGACTAATTAGTGAAGGGGTATTTGGGTAAAAATGTCAAAACAATTGAGGGGGATAAAAAGCAAAACTTCGCTTTTTCCCAAAAGGAAAAAACATTGTATTTATCATCTTAGAAGGGGGCCACATGAATGTGAAAAGCAATGAATCTTATTGGAGCATATACACATTTTTATTAAGCCATAAATGATCGGTCATGTTTCATCAAACGGAAAAGTATCATCTTAAAAGTCTAATAACAGGTCACTGCTGAAAACATTCAAAGATCCTTCAACAGGTCGGAACATTTGGCAGAGAATAAATACAATGCAAAGTCCTTATTTTGCCTGTGGGCCGACTGGATCAATACTGGGGGGTCGATTTGTGAAGGGGTGCCACTGGCCCTGGATACTGGGGCTGTCTGTGTGGAAGGGTTTACGAATGCGGATGATGTCCAGTCCTGACTGGTTGGACAACTTGGTTATAAGTTCTGCAATTTGCTGTGATGTTTTGTTGGTGATGGTCTCCTCTTTCACATTACCGTTCACTGCACAGATCAAATAAAAACAGTAAGCGCACATGTATACCTTTAGTAAACACTGCAGGAAATGGCAAGGCCAGACTTACAATATTCAGCTACTATCTTTGGAATTCTGCAGGACTGAGGGGAGATGTAAACCACAGTTCCTGGGTTATTCTTGGCAAAGTCCACCACACCTTCTTCAATGAAATCCCTGGAGGAATACAGATCATTAGAATTAAGCGATTTACAATAAACAAAACACAAATAATACGCACTGTCAAATTATAGCTGGAACATGGTATGATACCCCACAGTATTTGAAATGAACTGCAATAAATATCATCCTAAAGCTCACCAAAATAAAAGGTTTTATCTATCCATCCATTTTCTACTGCTTAAACATAAATGCTAAATAATTTAAAACATTGAATAAAATATTTCATTTTTTATAATTTATTTAAAAATAATAAAGAAATAAAATTACGAAAAACTTAAATATTCCATATTGTATTATTTATTTCTACATAATCTGTTATATTATCTCGGAAATACTAACAAATGCTTATAAAATAAAACAAATAATAAATAGCTGAATCTCCATGCACAGTAAATAGTCTATAGAAGTAAGTTTATGTACAGTGATTTAATTATACACGATCAGCACAGATTATGTAAACCCATACCTGACTCCTAAAGAGCCTTGGCCTTTCTTTGAGAAGATCAGAGATATTCGCTTTAGCTGACAAACGTAGCGACCCACTCCATTTTGAAGAACGCTCTGTAAAAAACGACTCGGTGTTCCTCGAGCAGTCATGCTTACTTCTTTTCAGAGATCCTACATTCAGTTCAACTCACTCTTAGACTGCTGTCAGTATTGGGTAGAGAAATATCACGCAGAATGAGTAATTAGATGTAGAGGACACTCATCAGAAGACATGTGTAACGTCGTGTACGTTACAAATTATCCTCCGGGTGGAAATAGAAAGCTGCGCATTAGAAGTAACGGCAATCCGTTACTTCTAATTATTTCATGAAATTTAAACACGAGCAATTGTAGTTATTTATAAAGACATTATTATTCCGATCTGAGGCTACATAATTGAATTATCTTTGTTTTGACTGACTACGACAAGCGGTTCGTGTTTCACACGGAAGTATTTTGGAGTGCGGACCGCTGTTCAGTAGGACATGCAGTCACATGCAGAACAGTTTGGCGCGATTCTTTCAGATTAGTAAGTTTTTGTGTATTCACAGTATGTAATTACAGATGTTTATGGTATACATATTTGTTTCTCCACAGGTTTTCATCAATAGTTTAATCAATTTTACAGATACACGTACATTATAGTTAAGTTATAACGTTAAGGGTTATGCATGGACAGTATACAGTTATCTTTTGGTGATGCTTTACAAAAGTTTTTATTAATGAATCCGTAGCAAGCATTTGAATACATTTCTAGCTGATGTACATTCTTATATGAATATATATTAAAGTACATAAATCAAAATGTCAAGTAT
Organism: Puntigrus tetrazona; assembly: GCF_018831695.1. NCBI lineage: Eukaryota > Metazoa > Chordata > Actinopteri > Cypriniformes > Cyprinidae > Puntigrus > Puntigrus tetrazona. The sequence continues at coordinate 14,864,878 of NC_056710.1, read as the reverse complement.
TTGATCTACTAATAATTATAGTATTAGTATTCATCTTATATATTTTATGTATGTTATATATTATTATATGGTATTATTATTATACTATTAATGATAGGCAAGTAAATTCTGCTACGCTATTATGCAGTACATTTTCATGCCCCCATCATATATTAATATATTATCATTTGAGATCAGCTTTTAATATTGAGTGAATATTGATCCTGAAATATATCTATATGTTATATAAAAAAATATTCTTAGCGATTTAGTAGGTTTATGTTTACAGTATGTCTTTTAAAAGTTCAGATGATAGGTCAATTGTGCAAATTTTCTGTGTTCATTGCAGGTCTGATGTCCTGAATTAACAGCAAATGTGGAGGAGCAGGTTTTTCAGGGGGGCAGGCTGTCTCTTGCAGGGGACAGTCTGTATTCCTTATAAACCCTCTTATCTTCCTCCTTGGAGATATCTTTCATTTTACCAGCCCTGTCTCAATCCAGTCCTGCGGCGTTCCTTCAGGGCTCCAACTTGGTATTGTTTTGAAAACCGATTAAGACCTGCTGGTGCTTTGTATTTCTGCAGAACATTAAGAAAAGATGCAAAGTCTATCATCGATTTCCCTGCCCAGCCCCTCACTGTAACTGATATTAAGCAGTATCTTCGTTACAAAGATATCGCTTTCCACGATGGCTACAGCTGCTTGCATGCTCCTAGTATTTTTATGCAACCAGCACTTGAAGGGTCTGGAAAAGAGAATTACTCGCTGTTCATCGATAAAACCACCGGACAGTTTCTGTGTAAAGAGACTTTAGTAGAGGGAAGCTGGGAAGACCTCCAGGATTGCATTGAGGTGATGCTGAATGAGAATCAGACCTCCATCAGTCCTAACGTGCTCCTGGGGTTTCCCGAGAGCATGGAGGAGCAAGAAGAAAGAGAGATGGAGAATAAGGAGGTGCAAAGAATATGGAGCAGCTCTGTGCCGTTTTCTGACCTGCTGGATGAGGAAGTGCAGCTCATTAAAACCATGTTTCAGATTGGTAAACTCACCAATGCCACATTGAAAAAATTTGGGGTCAGGTTCTTCAAGCCCACCAAGAGTTTGGTGTTCCCCTGGTTTAGTGGACATGACTCGAGCCTCCGAGGTGTTAAGCTGCTATCCGCTGCCGTGCAAGGTGACGGACAGGTGGTCTACACTGAAGCTACAGTTCCAAAAAACTCCAACTACCACAACCTCTTTGGCCTGCATTTAATAGGACGGAAGGATGGTGATGTTGTTCTCACGGGACGTGAGATAGACAGCATGGCAGTGAGTCAGGCTACCGGTCTTCCGTCCTTGGCCTTGCCACGGGGTGTAAGCTGTCTGCCTCCGATCCTCCTGCCTTATCTGGAGCAATTCAAGAAAGTCACGCTGTGGCTGGGGGGAGATATGCGCTCCTGGGAAGCCTCAAAAATATTCTCCAGGAAACTTGGACTGAAGCGCTGTTCTCTTATTCGGCCAGGGGAGTTTCAACCGTGCCCCAGTGAGGCACTGACCCAGGGCAGGAACTTGACGCGAATTGTCAAGGCCTCAATCCCTGCCGCCCACAAATCCATTGTGTCCTTCAAGCAGCTCAGGGAGGATGTGTATGGAGAACTGGCTAATGTGGATCAGGTGGCCGGGTTACAGTGGTCTCGATTCCCTGAGCTTAATCGTATCCTTAAAGGTCATCGCAAGGGGGAGCTGACAGTTTTTACAGGTATAGTCAAGACAGCTATACTTTTTTTATAAACATTTTCTGTATTTTACTGTACAAAAAATATACATATGAGTTCATTTGCAAAAACAGATAACCATTTTTAAAACTTCAGTTGGGTTATTTTGATTAAGTTAAAAAAGTGACTAAAAACACAGCCAACACAATAAAAATGTAAATAACAAATAAACTCTACTTTTGTAATAATACAAATTTATAATATAATGTGCGTAACTTAATAAAGTAGAGTAGAGTAGAATGGAATATTTCTTCTTATGCATGTGATTGTAAATACAGGTCCAACAGGCAGTGGAAAGACCACCTTCATCAGCGAGTTTGCCCTAGATCTCTGCATGCAAGGTGTCAACACATTATGGGGCAGCTTTGAAATCAATAACGTGCGTTTGGCCAAAATTATGCTGACCCAATTTGCCAAGCAAAGGCTGGAGGAGAACCTGGATCAGTATGACTGGTGGGCTGACAAGTTTGAGGACCTGCCACTCTACTTTATGACCTTCCATGGACAGCAGAACATCAAGTAAATCCTTACCATTCTTTTTATAAATTCTGATACATTGATTATAAAATGTATATTGTATTGCAAGTCGTATGGCGCTTTTACATTTTCCTTGTGCAGATGACCACTTTTTCTCACGATCTTTAAACATGAACTGCACATTTGCACCCTGCACAGGACTGTTTTGGATACTATGCAGCATGCCGTTTACCTGTATGACATCAGTCATGTGATCATTGACAACCTGCAGTTTATGATGGGCCAAGAGAACCTTTCTGTGGACAAGTAAGGGAAACAGTTATAATATGCTATTTATTTAATGGAGTTTCTGTGGTCCTTATTGGAATTATTGGATATTGTCAAAACTGTGGTTTACAGGATTGGAAAAGTATAAAATGATAAAATTCTCAGCAAATTGCAGTTATTATTCTTTGTAAGGCAGATTTAAAAAAATATATATATATTTTGAAAAGTAATCATATATATATATATATATATATATATATATATATATATATATATATATATATATATATGTGTGTGTGTGTGTAGAGAGAGAGAGAGAGAACTGGAGACCGATTCTCAATTAAATTATTTTTTTTTTTTATTCTCTCAGGTTTGCAGTACAAGACCACATCATTGGAGCCTTCAGGAAGTTTGCCACAAACAGCTGCTGTCACGTGACTTTAATTATCCACCCTCGGAAAGAAGAGGATGATAAAGAACTTCAGACAGCATCCATCTTTGGCACAGCCAAGGTTGGTAGATACAGACTGTATCCAAGTTTATTCCTCATCTGTTAACTTGAAACACACATTTTACATCTACGGGCTTTGTTTCAGTCTATAAGAAAACTGAATGTATCTGTGTATGAAAAGTCTGCATCATTTCCCCATATCAGGCAAGTCAGGAGGCAGATAATGTGCTCATCCTTCAGGAGAAGAAGTTGGTGACATGTCCAGGCCGTAGGTCCCTTCAGGTGGCCAAGAACCGCTTCGACGGGGATGTGGGGATCTTTCCTTTAGAATTTAATAAAGCCTCGCTTACCTTCTCTGCTCCTGTGAAGGGAAAGCAGAAGCTTCGTAAGGTGAAAGTGGACAAGAATGACAGCACAGAGGAAATGGAGGAGATGGAACTCAAAGAAAAAAGTGAGAAAGCACCCAAGCCTGCCAAAGCCAAGGCCTCAAAGACCGTTAAAAGGTCAGCTGCATTAAAAAATAGCACAGAAGGAGAAGGAAATGATCAGTAGCTCAGGGAATTCATCTTTTGTATGAATTCAAATAAAATGATTAATACATGAAAGTGTAATGTTATGGCATTTACTGGATTTATTGCTACTAAGTACATTTCACTGAATGATTGTTCATGTTAAGTATCATCTTATAAGGAGTTGTATGCAAAGTTTTGAACATACACATTTTATATATGCACTTCAACAAATTAATTTTGTTTTCAAAAGTTTTTACTGTATCAGTTATGAACAAGTATTGGATGGTTTAAAGAGGATTTAAGTACAGGACCTTTTTATGTACGGCAGCATTTGTAGAGAACCTAAGATACATTTCATCAATGTAACTACATTTTATGGATTATGTCCAGAAATTAAATGTGTTTTGTTTCTGTTTGATTGTTGTAACTGTGTCAAATAAGCTATTTAAAGAAGGCTGTGAAATGTGTTAATAAAGTGTTTTGTATGATTTCTATCTGCTGCTTTTCTGTTATCTCTGTCTTTTTTGCTTTTTCACATTTTATTTTGTTTTTAAGGTGTGTGTGTGTGTGTGTGTGTGTACAGTACCAGAAATCAGTAAAATAAATGAATTCAATTAAACTCAGTTATCAAACAATAAAGGCTACTGTTACAGTAATGTTATGTAAAGTATAATGTTAAAGTTAAATACAGTAAAACTAAAATAGTTTAGTCATAATGCATGTTATGAAAGCTTTCCTAATGTGCTGAAGCCTTAACATATTCCTAATATGGACTCTTTTAACCAATTTTGCGTATATATACGACTTGAGCAAGACCTTGACATACTGCAGAGTGATGAGAAACGTGTCATATGACTTTTTGCACCAATCAGGACTCATGATATGTAGGAAGTGTCTGAAGCCAGTATCCGAGTCTGTATACTGGTTTCTGTTGTTTCACGACAACTTTGTGGACTTAACGTACTGCTGTAAATTAATTTAAGACTGTCATGTCATAAATATGTCGATCAGTTAGAATGGATTTTTTGTGAAGAAAATTGCAATATTGCGACGCAATGGCCAACATTTGTCCAATTAAAAATATTGCAGATTTAGTTTCTGAAGCTCGTCGTGTGTACAGGGAAACGTTTGACGGCGATGAGGCAAATGTTGCAGTTTGCGCCCCAGGACGCGTGAATTTAATCGGAGAACACACTGATTACAATGAAGGATTTGTCCTCCCAATGGTAAAGACACTTTTTTTTGGCACTAATAAATCCCTTTAGTCAGCAAGTGTTGGTAAGATAAGAAAGAAATATATGAATATTTTATTTGTGTCTAAGTTATAAGGAATGTTGCTAAAACTTGCGTATACGAGACATTCTTTGACTTGAAGTGGAGAATGATTCATTCGTTTAAATCGAATCTTAGAAATGAATCAGTTGAAACGAATCACAATACAGGTCTGAACTGAGTCAGCAACTTTGAACCGATAATCGACGTTAATTATGTTATAAGGAGTGCTTCTAAAACTTTTTTTTTTACTACTTATCAACACCCGCATACATTTGAAAAAGCTAGTTTTTTTAAAAAAATTACATTTTAGTGAAACAAAGCTTTTTAGTCAATATATTTAATAAAATAATATATAAATAAAATAAATACATTTTAGTATTCTATGGTTTTAATTACGTTGTATTTATCTTAAGTTTTATGCTTTTTAGAATTTTTGATGAAGTTATTACATCATGGCATGAACTGCATTGCTTTGTATGCATTGCATGAACAGCATTTTTTTGATCCAGTTATTTGAATCAAACTGTTCAAAAGGACTGATTCCTGGAAATGAATCAGCCTTACAATGGAGAGTGATGCAGTGGTACGTCAATTTTATGACATGTTTCTTTGTCCATATGCAAAATACTACATCCTGCAGAGTGGATATCTGAACACTGAAAACTATGGATTGTCCTTGATGGTATTATCTGTTGTAGAGATTGTAGATGAGGCCAACACACTCCCATCTCCCCTTATAAAAATGAGTTATTGACAAAAACAAATAAGTTCTCTTCTCAAATCAAAACACTCCGCGGTTATGTAATGACAATCTGTGTTATAATGTTTGTTGAATGATTTCAGGCCTTGCCGATGGTGACCGTTATAGTGGGCTGCAAAACTTCGGGCCAGAAGTGCTGTGTTGTAACTCTGACTGAATCTGCCGATGAGCCCAGGGTGGTGGACTTTGATCTCCCAAATGATCTGACCCCACTTTTAAGAGGGCAGCCAAACTGGGCCAATTATGTAAAGGGAGTTGTACAGCACTACAGAGGTAATCTTTTGCTAACATTTTTGCCTATGTGGCAAAGAAGGGAAGTAATGAGGAAGTGTACATTTAGTCTGCCTCAAGCACGAAATGTGACCCTAGGGACCCATGCTGAGAACCCGCCTTTGGACTAACTTTTAATGCAGTGTTTCCATTAACCGTATTTGCAACACTTACAGAATAGTTGCTGAGCACATGGTCGCTGTTGTCTTACTCCAAAAATGAATGTATAGTTGAAATGGAGCGCATTTTAATCCCATGCATTTATTATCTTTCGCATATGGCCCTTTCTGTGCACAGCACGTCCCATCCCTGGCTTCAGAGCTGTTATAGCCAGTAGCGTGCCACTAGGAGGCGGACTCTCCAGCTCTGCTTCACTGGAAGTGGCTGTGTACACTTTCTTGCAGCAGCTGTATCCAGGTGAGAACTTTGTCTGTCTTTTACAATCATTTTAGAAAGCTGTGGTCTGTTAGTGGGACTAGAGATACCATAATATTAACCAAAGTTAAAATCCTATATATTTTTTTTTAGAATTAGTAGGAATTACTACTCTGAGGTTGTTATTTGAATGGGTTATGCTTCTAATTCTACAAACTTTGCAACTTTTTTTTCAACACAAAAATTGTGTTGAATTCCTGATAAAGAACTACACTGCCTATATTCCTAGAAGTTGCTGTTGTCATGGAAACCTATTCTTTTCTTCTTCTTTATAGCATTATTCAAGGTTATAACGTAATTTATTTCAAAGCCAGTTGATTTTGTTTGTGGCTACATATGTTCTTGAAATTCCTACAGATAAAATAAATGGGAAAAGTACAGAACAGCAATAAAGAGTTCTATAACTGCATAAACAAATAATCCATTGCTTACTTATTTAGTCATCTCTTAAACATGTTGTATAATGCCTTTTTTTATCTAAAATGATTTTTGTATTATTTGGATTTTTTAAAAATAAAACATTATAAAAATGCATACACTACTGTTCAAATATTTGAGGTCATTAAGTTTTTTTCAAGAAATGAACACTTTTTTTTGAGCAAGGATACATTGAAGCAATTGAAAGTGACTGTAAAATGTCGCAAGATGTTTATTACAATTTCCACAAAAATATAAAGTATCACAACTGTTTTTTTTTGTACTGATTAAAATAAGAAATCATCATATCATATGATTTTTTTAAATTTTAATGATCATGTGACACTGAAAAATCGTATATGACAGCTAAAATTTTAGCTTTACATTAACAGAAATTAATTTTAAAGCATATTAAAATGGAAACGGTTATTTAAAATGTAAAATTTCACAATCACTACATTTTCAAACAAATGAATGCAGCTTTGGTGACCAAAAAAATCTTACCGACATTAATCTTCTATGGCATAAAGATATGTATGGCGGTTAATAGTTTCACGGGCTTCACGTTTTCTTGCCATCCACAGATGATGGGGATCAGGTAGCGAAGGCAGTGGCCTGTCAGCAGGCTGAACACACTCATGCTGCTGTGCCCTGTGGCATCATGGACCAGTTTGTGTCCGTTATGGGTAAAGAGGGCCACGCTTTGCTCATTGACTGCAGGTCAGTAGATTTGCCGTTTCAAATTCCTCTGTCAGATTAGAAATAATCGGTTTTACTAATTTGTACATACAAAAGTATCAAAACAGCTATTAATAAAATTAAATGTAATCTTGTCAGGTCTTTGGAGGCTACCGCTGTCCCTTTGGCTGACCCTGGACTTGTAATCCTGATTACAAATTCCAACGTTAGACATTCGCTCACAGGAAGCGAGTATCCCACCAGACGAAAACAGTGCGAGGAGGCAGCGGCCGTTTTGGGCAAGAAAAGTCTAAGAGAAGCTACTTTACAAGATTTAGAGGGTAAGACTCATTTTTTTGAACCGACACCATCGTGCGTATCTTTAGTCAAGGCCATAATAAAAAGGTGAAGATCTGAATGTAGCTGCCAAGGATCGAATGGGCGATGTGACATACCGTCGGGCACGTCATGTGATCCAGGAGATTGAACGCACAGAGCGAGCTGCAAAGGCACTGAAGAGCGGGGATTACAAAGAGTTTGGAAGGCTGATGGTGGAGAGCCACAAGTCTCTTAGGTAAACATCCATAATCGAAGCAAGATTATCT